>NC_069501.1:585517795-585588519 GCF_027579735.1 Bombina bombina | reverse complement strand
CTTTTGCTCTCTCTCCCCCTCTCTTTTGCTCTCTCTCCTCCCCTCTCCTCCTCTTTGCCTCTCTCCCCCTCTCTTTTGCTCTCTCTCCCCCTCTCTTTTGCACTCTCTCCCCCCTCTCTTGCTCTCTCTCCCCCTCTCTATTGCTCTCTCCCCCTCCTCTCTCCCCCCTGTCTCCCCCCGTCTTCTTTTGCTCTCACTCTTTTCTCTTTTGCACTCTCTCTCCCCCACTCTTTTGTGCTCTCTCTCCCCCCTCTCTTTTGCGCTCTCTCTCTCTCCCCCTCTCTTTTGCGCTCTCTCTCCCCCCTCTCTTTTGTGCTCTCTCTCCCTCTTTTTTGCGCTTTTTCTCTCCCCTCTCTTTTGCGCTCTCTCTCTCCCCCTCTTATTTGCTCTGTCTCTCTCCCCTCTCTTTTGCTCTCTCTCTCCATCCCCTCCTTTTGCTCTCTCTCCCTCCTCTCTCTCTCCCCTCTCTTTTGCGCTCTCTCCATCCTCTCTTTAGCGCTCTCTCCCCCTCTCTTTTACGCTCTCTTCCCTCTCTTTTGTGCTCTCTCCCCTCTCTCTTTTGCACTCTCCCCCCTCTCTTTTGCGCTCTCTCCCTCCCCTGTCTTCTGTGCTCTCTCTCTCCCCCTCTCTTTTGCGCTCTCTCTCCCCCTCTCTTTTGCGCTCTCTCTCCCCCCCTCTTTTGCACTCTCTCTCCCCCTCTCTTTTGTGCTCTCTCTCTCCCCTCTCTTTTGCTTTCTCTCTCTCTCCCCTCTCTTTTGCGCTCTCTCTCCCCCTCTCTTTTGTGCTCTCTCTCCCTCTCTTTTGCGCTCTTTCTCTCCCCCTCTCTTTTGCGCTCTCTCTCTCCCCCTCTTATTTGCTCTGTCTCTCTCCCCTCTCTTTTGCTCTCTCTCTCCATCCCCTCTCTTTTGCTCTCTCTCCTCCTCTCTCCCTCCTCTCTCTCTCCCCTCTCTTTTGCTCTCTCTCCCCCTCTCTATTGCTCTCTCTCCCCTCTCTCCCCCCTGTCTCCCCCCTGTCTTCTTTTGCTCTCACTCTTCCTCATTCTTTTGCTCTCTCTCTTCCCCTCTTATTTTCTCTCTACCCCTCTCTTTTTCTCTCTCTCTCTCTCCCCCTCTCTTTTGCTCTCTCTCTCCCCCTCTCTCTTCCCTCTACTGTGCTCTTTCCCCTCTCTTTTGCTCTTTCCCCTCTATTTTGCTCTCTCCCCCCTCTCTTTTGCTCTTTCCCCTCTATTTTGCTTTCTCTTACTCTCTCTTTAGCTCTTTCCCATCTCTTTTGCTCTCTCCCCTCTCTTTCTATCTCCTTTTCCTCTCACGCCCGGCCCATACCGCCACGCCCCCGTTCAAGCCAGGCCATGCCCAACAATGCCCGCTCATGCCCGGCCACGCCCACTTCCGCACACCGTCACTGTGCCACAACAGATCAGGTAGACTCTAAGGCCAGGTGTGTTTGTCCTTTTACTGTCTCTACTGCGCATGACAGCTTCAGACAAACACACTTGGCCTTTTATATTATAGGATAGGAATGGGTCATATTCGCCCAACAATTTAAGACAACCCAAGGAAATACTGCTTCTTTCATGCAAAACTGCAGTATCCTACTGTACGAACCAGGATTCCAGGAACACAGTTGGTACAGTAAGATATTACAGTCTTGTGAGAAAGAAATCACTCGTTAGTTTGAATGGTAGAAATTGGACCTTTTACAAAACAAGTTTGAGAAATGTTTAAAAATGCACTATTTTTACCAGGAGAAGCCCTCTTTAGGAGAGCGGATGCAGGAGTCAGAACCGAACTCACAACCATTCTATAAAAGTAACTCTATGCAAAAATACTGGAATTTTAAGATAAACAGTTTATAATAATAAACTTTTAAGGATTAGACTGTTTCTAGAGACATTTACACCTAGATTTAGAGTTCTCCGTTAGCCGTCAAAAGCAGCGTTAAGAGCTCCTAACGCTGCTTTTTACCGCCCGCTGGTATTTAGAGTCAGTCAGGAAAGAGTCTAACGCTCACTTTTCAGCCGCGACTTTTCCATACCGCAGATCCCCTTACGCCAATTGCGTATCCTATCTTTTCAATGGGATCTTCCTAACGCCGGTATTTAGAGTCTTGGCTTTTTTTATTTTTTGTAATTTAGTGTTTTTTTTTTTTTGTAATTTAGTTTAGTTGATTTAATTGTAGGTAATTGTAGGTAGTTTATTTAATTAATTTATTGATAGTGTAGTGTTAGGTTTAATTGTAACTTAGGTTAAGATTTATTTTACAGGTAATTTTGTAATTATTTTAACTAGGTAGCTATTAAATAGTTAATAACTATTTAATAGCTATTGTACCTATTTAAAATAAATACAAAGTTGCCTGTAAAATAAATATAAATCCTAAAATAGCTACAATATAATTATTCGTTATATTGTAGCTATATTAGGGTTTATTTTACAGGTAAGTATTTAGCTTTAAATAGGATTAATTTATTTAATAAGAAATAATTTATTTTGTTAGATTTAAATTATATTTAAATTATGGGGTGTTAGGGGTGTTAGAATTCTATCAGCCAATCGGAATTAAGGTAGGAAAAATCCTATTGGCTGATACAATCAGCCAATATGATTGAAGTTCAATCCTATTTGCTGATCCAATCAGCCAATAGGATTGAGCTCGCATTCTATTGGCTGATTGGATCAGACAATAGGATTGAACTTCAATCCTTTTGTCTGATTGCATCAGCCAATAGGATTTTTCCTACCTTAATTAAAATTGGCTGATAGAATTCTATCAACCAATCGGAATTGAAGGGACGCCATCTTGGATGACGTCACTTAAAGGAACCGTCATTGTTGAAGAAGAATCCGGATGAAGAGGATGCTCCACGTCAGATGTCTTGAAGATGGAGCCGCTCCGCGCCGGATGGATGAAGATAGAAGATGCTGTCTGGATGAAGACTTCTGCCCCTCTGGAGGACCTCTTCTGCCCGGTTGGATGAAGACTTCTCCCGGCTTCGTTGAGGACTTCAGCCTGGTTGGGTGAAGACGTCTCATGGTAGAGTGATCTTCAGGGGGTTAGTGTTAGTTTTCTTTAAGGGGGGATTGGCTGGGTTTTAGAGTAGGGTTGGTTGTGTGGGTGGTGGGTTTTAATGTTGGGGGGGATTTGCATTTTTTTTACAGGTAAAAGAGCTAATTACTTTGGGGCAATGCCCAGCAAAAGGCCCTTTTAAGGGCTATTTGTAATTTAGTATAGGGTAGGGCTTTTTTTTTTATTTTGTGGGGGCTTTTTTATTTTGTAAGGGGGATTAGATTAGGTGTAATTAGTTTAAAAATCTTGTAATTATTTTATTATTTTCTGTAATTTAGTGTTTGTTCGTTTTTGTACTTTAGATAATTTTATTTAATTGTAATTAATTGTATTTAATTTATTTAATTTATTTAATTATAGTGTAGTGTTAGGTGTAATTAGAACTTAGGTTAGGTTTTATTTTACAGGTAAATTTGTCTTTATTTTAACTAGGTAGTTATTAAATAGTTAATAACTATTTAATAACTATTGTACCTAGTTAAAATAAATACAAAGTTGCCTGTAAAATAAAAATAAACCCTAAGATAGCTACAATGTAACTATTAGTTATATTGTAGCTATCTTAGGGTTTATTTTATAGGTAAGTGTTTAGTTTTAAATAGGAATAATTTAGTTAATTGTAGTAATTTTATTTATATTTATTTTAATTATATTTAAGTTAGGGGTGGTAGGGTTAGGGTTAGACTTAGGTTTAGGGGTTAATAACTTTATTATAGTGGCGGCGGCGTTGTGGGCAGCAGATTAGGGGTTAATAAATGTAGGTAGGTGGTGGCGATGTTAGGGCAGGCAGATTAGGGGTTAATAATATTTAACTAATGTTTGCGATGCGGGAGTGCGGTGGTTTAGGGGTTAATATATATTATTATAGTGGCGGCGATGTCCGGTTCGGCAGATTAGGGGTTAAAAAATTAATTTTAATGTTTGCGATGTGGGGGGCCTAGGTTTAGGGGTTAATAGGTAGTTTATGAGTGTTAGTGTTCTTTTTAGCACTTTAGTTATGAGTTTTATGTTACGGCGCTGTACCATAAAACTCTTAACTACTGACTTTTAAATGCGTTAGGGATCTTTAGTTAAGAGTTTTATGCTAAGGTGTTGTAGTGTAAAACTCTTAGCTACTGACTTTTAAATGTGATACCAGGCTTGACAGGAGAGGGTGTACTGCTCACATTTTGTCAGACTCGTAATACCGGCACTATGCAAGTCCCATTGAAAATATAGGATACGCTATTGACATAAGTGGATTTGCGGTATTTCCGAGTCTGGCCAAAAAAGTGAGATGTACACCTGTACCTGCAAGGCTCGTAATACCAGCTGGCATTAAAAAGCAGCGTTAGGACCTCTTAACGCTGCTTTTTAAGGCTAAAGCCAAACTCATAATCTAGCTGACTGTAAACTATTTTCTGTAACCAAACAAATTACATGTTATTTAACCTCACAATTAATTCACAGATATTCTCTGGATTAAGATTTGGAATTAAGGTATATTACATGCATAGCCTCCAACTGCTATGTTTACCTGTAAATAAAACCAAGCCCCGGTGTCTGCAAAAGGTGAGGGCCCTAGGCAACATTGGATGAGGCACAGCTGTAGTAAGTTGTGTCTTTTTAAAGTGTTTTTAATGGTGCTTTTGGTGGACACTTACTCCTTTGTGGATCCTGTAGTGTATTTAGGGCTCCTGCCCACAGAGTGGGATCTGAGTTACAATCCGGTGCAATGCTGGTTATCATGAGACATGGAATTTCCAAGTCAGCGGCCCTCCAGGAGTCCCCCCGAGCTCCCAAAGCAACCATGCCAACTCATCCTTTTGCTTTGTCTGCAGGGACCAATAAAGCTGTCTGGTAATTTCTGTGGTCGGTGCTGTGAGTAAAGGAGCACTTTGCTTGCCTATAGGAATGGATGCCAGAATTTTTTGTGAGTTAGTGATCAGTAGGGTGTTCAACACTTCATTGGGCACCATTTTATTGTATTCGGCAGTGCCTCTCTGCATAATTGCTTTTGTAGTAGGATAGATGTAGATAGCTTGATAGTTGTGCTGGTCTAGATCTTCCTTTATGGAATATTCATTTTCTGGTGTTATTGATGGAATTGGTGATTCCGTGGTGATGCTTAACGGCTTGTTCTCTTCACTGAGCTCATTTCAGATTACATTCTTTATGAACCGTTATGTCACAACTAGCTTATCCTCCATCCAGTGCTACGCAGTCGGCTCAGTAATTTTGTTAATAAGAGCTTGTCTTGGATGTCTTGTTCAGTGGGTAGTTTATCTATCAGGACTTGGAACACTGCTTCAACTCTTGCAAAGAGAGAGTCCAGGTTGTCTGTAGGACCGTCGATCGTCATGGCTGTAGGCAGCTACTGCGTTATCCCTTTCTGTATATTGTGCTGTTACTTAGGTTATATCTATGATTATGAGAGGTACAATCTTGAGGAAGTCTAAATACCCCGGGGGGGTGCGCTACCTGTAAAGTTGCCGCCGCTACAGGCCTCAATTGTCCTGCTCCATCTCCTGGATCACAAATACAGCAGCTTAGGCTGAAAGAGGTGAAAGAGGTGATTGTAGGTATTTATAGTCAAAAGTTTGTTGGATGCTGTGATCTTAAAATGATAATCGGTGGATTATTGATGTTATTTCTCCTGGAGCTCAAGAGAGATGCGACCGATCAGAGTCGCTGTTAGGACACGCCCCCAGACATTTTTTTTATAAATAAATTAATATCCCACACTGTGATCTTGTTTATAAACCAACAATTTGCCAAATAATAAAAAAAAACATTTTTCTTTCAATAAGAAACTTACGGCTAGTTTACAAGTTTTGTCGGTAAAAACTTGCGTTGCTAACAAGCTTTTTTTTTCCAGTGCTCACTTTAAACAACGCTGGTATTACAAGTTTTCTGAATGGCTGCGTTAGCCTCAGAAAAGTGAGCATTGAGCAAATTTAGCGCCACTTCTACCTGTAATACCAGTGTAGTAGTGGTAAGCTGGCAAAATGTGCAAAAAAGCAGCGTTCAGCTCCTAACGCAGCCCCATTGTTTCCTATGGGAAAATACTTTCTAAGTCTACACCTAACACCCTAACATGAACCCTGAGTCTAAACACCCCTAACCTTACACTTATTAACCCCTAATCTGCTGCCCCCGACATCCTCGCCACCTGCATTATATTATTAACCCCTAATCTGCCGCCCCCAACCTTGCCGCCACCTACCTACAATTATTAACCCCTAATCTGCCGACCGGATATCGCAGCCACTATAATAAATGTATTAACCCCTAAACCGCCGCACTCCCGCCTCACAAACACTAGTTGATTTTTATTAACCCCTAATCTGCCTGCCCTAACATCGCCGACACCTACTTACATTTATTAACCCCTAATCTGCAACCCCCAACGTCGCCGCTACTATAATAAAATTATTAACCCCTAAACCTAAGTCTAACCCTAACACCCCCCTAATTTAAATTTAATTTAAATACATCTAAATAAAATAACTACAATTAAATAAATTATTCCTATTTAAAACTAAATACTTACCTGTAAAATAAACCATAAGATAGCTACAATATAACTAATAATTACATTGTAGCTAGCTTATAATTTATTTTTATTTTACTGGCAACTTTGTATTTATTTTAACTAGGTAGAATAGTTATTAAATAGTTATTACCTATTTATTAACTACCTAGCTAAAATAAGTACAAAATTACCTGTAAAATAAATCCTAACCTAAGTTACAATTACACCTAACACTACACTATCATTAAATAAATTACCTAAACTACCTACAATTAATTACACTTAAATACAATAAACTAAATTACGAAAAAAAATAAACACTAAATTACAGAAAATAAAAAAAATTACAAGAAGTTTAAACTAATTACACCTAATCTAATCCCCCTAATAAAATAAAAAATCCCCCAAAATTTTAAAATACCCTACACTAAATTACAAATAGACCTTAAAAGGGAATTTTTATTAACCCCTAATCTGCAGTCCCCCCCCCAGCGTCGCCGACACCTACCTACAATTATTAACCCCTAATCTGCTGACCGGACATCGTCGCCACTATAATAAATGTATTAACCCCTAAACCGCCGCACTCCCGCCTCGCAAACACTAGTTACATTTTTATTAACCCCTAATCTGCCCCCCCCAGCGTCGCCTACACCTACCTATAATTATTAACCCCTAATCTGCCGCCCCTAACATCGCCGCTACTATAGTAAATGTATTAACCCCTAAACCTAAGTCTAACCCTAACCCTAACACCCCCCTAACTTAAATCTATTTTTAATAAATCTAAATAAAATTACTATAATTAAATAAATTATTCCTATTTAAAAATAAATACTTACCTATAAAATAAACCATAAGATAGCTACAATATTACTAATAATTACATTGTAGCTATTTTAGGATTTATATTTATTTTAACTAGGTACAATAGCTATTAAATAGTTAATAACTATTTAATAGCTACCTAGTTAAAATAATTACAAAATTACCTGTAAAATAAATCCTAACCTAAGTTACAAATACACCTAACACTACACTATCAATAAATTAATTAAATAAATTAACTACAATGATCTAAAATAAAATATAATTAAATAAACTAAACTATATTACAAAAAAAAACAAAACACTAAATTACAAAAAATACAAAAATATTACAAGAAGTTTAATCTAATTACACCTAATCTAATCCCCCTAATAAAATAAAAAAGCCCCCCAAAATAATAAAATTCCCTATCCTAAACTAAATTACAAATAGCCCTTAGGGCCTTTTGCGGGGCATTGCCCAAAGTAATCAGCTCTTTTTACCAGCCCTTAAAATGGCTTTTTGTGGGGCATTGCCCCAAAGTAATCAGCTCTTTCACCTGTAAAAAATACAATAAAATTCCCTATCCTTAGCTATTGTACCTAGTTAAAATAAATACAAAGTTGCCTGTAAAATAAATATAAATCCTAAAGTAGCTACAATGTAATTATTAATTATATTGTAGCTATCTTATGGTTTATTTTATAGGTAAGTACCTAGTTTTGAATAGGATTAATTTAATTAATTATAGTAATTTTATTTAGATTTATTAAAAATATAAGTTAGGGGGGTGTTAGGGTTAGGGTTAGATTTAGGTTTAGGGGTTAATACATTTAATATAGTAGCGGCGACGTTGGGGGCGGCAGATTAGAGGTTAATAATTGTAGGTAGGTGTCGGCGACGTTGGGGGGGCAGATTAGGGGTTAATACAATTTAACTAGTGTTTGCGAGGTGGGAGTGCGGCGGTTTAGAGGTTAATACATTTATTTTAGTGGCGGCGATGTCAGGTCAGCAGATTAGAGGTTGATAAGTGTAGTTAGGTTGCGGCGGCGTTGGGGACGGCAGATTAGGGGTTAATAAATATAATGTAGGTGTCGGCAATGTTAGGTGCAGCAGATTAGGGGTTCATAGGTATAATGTAGGTGGTGGCGATGTCCGGTCGGCAGATTAGGGGTTAAATAAATTTATTATAGTGTTTGCGATGCGGGGGGGCCTCGGTTAAGGGGTTCATAGGTAGTTTATTGGTGTTAGTGTACTTTGTAGCACTGTAGTTAAGAGCTTTATGTTCCGGCGTTAGCCCATAAAACTCTTAACTACTGACTTTTATATGCGGTAGGAGTCTTGGAGGTAGAGGCTGTACGGCTCACTTCTTCCAAGACTTGTAATACCAGCGTTAGCCAAATCCCACTAAAAAAATAGGATATGCAATGTACGTAAGGGGATTTGCGGTATGGAAAAGTCACGGAAGAAAAGTGAGCGGAAGACCCTTTCCTGCCTGACTCGTAATACCAGCGGGCGTTAAAAAGCAGCGTTAGGACCCCTTAACGCTGCTTTTTAAAGCTAACGCCGAACTTGTAATCTAGCCATTAGGAAAAATATATAATGAGCAATTTTACAGTATAATAAATATAAATTGCACGTTGTACACACATGTATTGTATAATCATAATGCCCTAGCTCACATATATGAAAAATTAATTTACAAGTTTTGCTATGGTTTTTGAAGTGAAAAGTTTAATTTCGCTCATGTAAATTGCTATGGTCCTGTCACACTGTACAACGGCATTGATGTAAATATTTCTTTTGTTAAGGATATTCATGCGGAATAGCTACTGTAGTAGTGATTTGTATTTGTATAAGGTATAAATGGTAGGTTTCTGCTAACTTCACAATAGGAATCACAGTTTACTTTAAGGGGTATATTTATGTAAGTGCGAGGGGACATGATACGATGGTACGATGTAGCATACGCTGCCGGCATTTATCCTTGCACCAGCAGTTCTTGTGAACTGCTTGTGCAATGCTGCCCTTGCAGATTTGCGGCCGCTAGCAGGGGGTGTCAATCAACCTGATCGTATTCGATCGGGTTGATTTCTGTCCGCGGCCTCAGAGCAGGCGGAAAAGTTATGGAGCAGCGGTCTTTAGACCACTGCTTCAAAACTTCTGTTTCCGGAGCTTGATAAATCGGCCCCTTTGTTTTCATCTTGTAGTAAAAGTACACAGCTGCTTACAATAAACTTGCAGTATGGATTACACTGTAGCATAATTTATGCTAGAAATGACGCACAAAATTCTGCTGCTCATGTTATCTAGGCATAAGAGTTTCTAGATGTGATCCATTACTTGCAGAAGGGGAGTACACTTTTCAAAGTTCAGGTTGCCAATAGCTGTTTAATGTTGCAAAAGTCAGCAGAACCTTAAAGGGATATTACTAAGGGTTAGATTACAATTGGAGTGCTATTTTAATGTTTGCCTGTAAAGGGGACAGTTTACGTATGCACGTTAAATAACCAGACATTACAAGTGGCTGGTTAATAATTTGCGCAATTAACCAGAGGTCAGACCTCCGGGTAATGAAAAAAATGTGCCCCAAATGCTCCCCAAATAAAGTGGACAGTTCTTTGACATAAATAAAAAATATGAGACTTTTTTTTAATAAAAAAACTGCAAAAAGCAGTTATAAGGGGTTAAAGTAAGGTGATGTGGGGTGTTTGAAAAAAAAAAAAGCACTGAAAGTGCCTTTACATAGATGTGAATGGAACTGTGTTTTTACTGTAAATATGTATGTATATGCTTATATACATATGTATGTGTTAATATGTGTATATACACATATAAACACATACAATATATGTATATATATATATATATATATATATATATATATATACATATATATATACTGTATATATATATATATATATATATATAAAACAAAAGGTATCGGCGCACATCCATTTTCAGAAGCACAACATATTTTTTGAACTGCTGCAAAAAAATGCTTGCAAACAACATCAAGAGACAACTATACTTTTTAAATACAATTGGGATCTTAGTCACTCAATATGGCCATATTTTGTTTAGCCAGTCACCACTTACAAGGTGCCCCAATATAGACTGGTCCTAACACTACAGTCCTTTTGCCACAGAGGGCTGAATCATTCCTGCTTTTACTCTTCATAATAGAATGAGACTCCCTGGCTTAACCCTTTCCTGTCGGGGTTAAAGTGTCTACATTGGAACAACTGTTCCGATGTAGACAAATTGAAATCACAAGATCGTGCACACGATCGTGAGATTTCAATTATTGGATTGGGTCTGGGGGGCATCCCTATAACGCTAGGAGCCTCCAGACCACGATCAAATCCAGGAAGCGCAGTAGGCTTCAGGACAGCCATTGGCTATGATGTTCTATTCCGTCATAACGGCGCTAAAGCCAAGTGTATTTATGACGGAATAGAACGGCAGAACGGTGTTAAAAGGTTAATATTCACAATTCTATTACACTGTCATGAGCACACCTGAGCTTGGGTGGGGTGCTTAAACCAAAGGAAGATGGTCAGTCTCCCTGATTATGTTTAAATACAAATACAAAATTTTTTTTTTTTAGCGCACCTTACAAAAAGTTTATATACACATCTTTTGGAGTGCTGCCAATATGACCCAGTAATTACACAAACAAAAAGGTATTGGCGCACATCCATTTTCAAAAGCACAACATATTTTTTGAACTGCTGCAAAAAAATGCCTGCAAAAAACATCAAGAGACAACTATTCTTTTTAAATAAAATTAGGCTCTTAGTCACACAATATGGCCATATTTTGCTTAGCCAGTCACCACTTACAAGGTGCCCCAATATAGACTGGTCCTAACACTACAGTCCTTTTGCCACAGAGGGCTGAATCATTCCTGCTTTTACTCTTCATAATAGAATGAGACTTCCTAGCTTAATATTCACAACTCTATTACACTGTCATGAGCACACCTGAGCTTGGATGGGGTGCTTAAACCAATGGGAGATGGTCAGTCTCCCTGATTATGTTTAAATACAAATACAAAATTAGTTTTTTTTAGCACACCTTACAAAAATTTTATATACACATCTTTGGGAGTGCAGCAGTTCAAAAAATATGTTGTGCTTTTGAAAATGGATGTGCGCCAATATCTTTTTGTTTGTGTAATTACTGGGTCATATTGGCAGCACTCCCAAAGATGTGTAGATGTGGCCTTTACATAGATGTGAATGGAACTGTGTTTTTACTGTAAATATGTATGTATATGCTTATATACATATGTATGTGTTAATATGTGTATATACACATATAAACACATACAATATATGTATATATATATATATATATATATATATATATATATATATATACATATATATACTGTATATATATATATATATATATATAATAAAACAAAAAGGTATCGGCGCACATCCATTTTCAGAAGCACAACATATTTTTTGAACTGCTGCAAAAAAATGCTTGCAAACAACATCAAGAGACAACTATACTTTTTAAATACAATTGGGATCTTAGTCACTCAATATGGCCATATTTTGTTTAGCCAGTCACCACTTACAAGGTGCCCCAATATAGACTGGTCCTAACACTACAGTCCTTTTGCCACAGAGGGCTGAATCATTCCTGCTTTTACTCTTCATAATAGAATGAGACTCCCTGGCTTAACCCTTTCCTGTCGGGGTTAAAGTGTCTACATCGGAACAACTGTTCCGATGTAGACAAATTGAAATCACAAGATCGTGCACACGATCGTGAGATTTCAATTATTGGATTGGGTCTGGGGGGCATCCCTATAACGCTAGGAGCCTCCAGACCACGATCAAATCCAGGAAGCGCAGTAGGCTTCAGGACAGCCATTGGCTATGACGTTCTATTCCGTCATAACGGCGCTAAAGCCAAGTGTATTTATGACGGAATAGAACGGCAGAACGGTGTTAAAAGGTTAATATTCACAACTCTATTACACTGTCATGAGCACACCTGAGCTTGGGTGGGGTGCTTAAACCAAAGGGAGATGGTCAGTCTCCCTGATTATGTTTAAATACAAATACAAAATTTGTTTTTTTTTTAGCGCACCTTACAAAAAGTTTATATACACATCTTTTGGAGTGCTGCCAATATGACCCAGTAATTACACAAACAAAAAGGTATTGGCGCACATCCATTTTCAAAAGCACAACATATTTTTGAACTGCTGCAAAAAAATGCCTGCAAAAAACATCAAGAGACAACTATTCTTTTTAAATAAAATTAGGCTCTTAGTCACACAATATGGCCATATTTTGCTTAGCCAGTCACCACTTACAAGGTGCCCCAATATAGACTGGTCCTAACACTACAGTCCTTTTGCCACAGAGGGCTGAGTCATTCATGCTTTTACTCTTCATAATAGAATGAGACTCCCTAGCTTAATATTCACAACTCTATTACACTGTCATGAGCACACCTGAGCTTGGATGGGGTGCTTAAACCAATGGGAGATGGTCAGTCTCCCTGATTATGTTTAAATACAAATACAAAATTTGTTTTTTTTAGCACACCTTACAAAAATTTTATATACACATCTTTGGGAGTGCAGCAGTTCAAAAAATATGTTGTGCTTTTGAAAATGGATGTGCGCCAATATCTTTTTGTTTGTGTAATTACTGGGTCATATTGGCAGCACTCCCAAAGATGTGTAGATAAACTTTTTGTAAGGTGTGCTAAAAAAAATATTTTGGTATCTGTATTTAAAAATAATCAGGGAGACTGACCATCTCCCATTGGTTTAAGCAACCCACCCAGGCTCAGGTGTGCTCAAGACAGTGTAATAGAGTTGTGAATTTTAAGCCAGGGAGTCTCATTCTATTATGAAGAGTAAAAGCAGGAATGATTCAGCCCTCTGTGGCAAAATGACTGTAGTGTTAGGACCAGTCTATATTGGGCCACCTTGTAAGTGGTGACTGGCTAAGCAAAATATGGCCATATTGTGTGACTAAGATCCCAATTTTATTTAAAAAGAATAGTTGTCTCTTGGAGGCCTATTTATCAAGCCGTCAACTGTGCTGCATTCGCGGGCACCAATACGCTCGCCTGACATCGTCTAACATCGCTGCCGCGGACTTGAATACGCTCTCCATAGTTAACAAAAAAGCTGTCAAATAGCTGCGCAACAAGTGCGGGGCGATGAGCAGCGGACTGTTGTTAACTAACAGTCATCGATCTCGCTGCTCTTCAGCTTTTTCCCAGCTTTATTTGTATACTGTCACTAAACACCCACACTATACTAAACTGTTTAACCCTATACAGCCACTCCTGGACCCTGTTGCAACTAAATAAAGTTATTAACCCCTAAACCGCCGCTCCCGGAGCCCACCGCCACTCTAATAAACTTTTTAACCCTATTCCTCCACTCCCGGAGCCCACCGCCACCTACATTATACTTATTAACCCCTAATTTGCCGCCCCCTACACCTCCGCCACCTACATTATGTTATTAACCCCTATCCCTCTGCTCCCGGAGCTCACCGCAACTAAATAAAGTTATTAACCCCTAAACCGACAGTCCCCCACATCGCCATAAACTAAATTAACCTATTAACCCCTGAACCTAACAACCCGCTAACTTTATATTAAATATTAACTCATCCCTATCTTATTAGAAATTTAAACTTACCTTTAAAATTAAATTAAACTATATTAAAATAAAAATTAATCTACCCTATTATACTAAAATTACATTAAACTATATTAAATTAATAATTAACCTACCCTATTATAATAAAATTACATTAAACTATATTAAATTAATGATTAATCCAACCTAACTTTTATACTAAAATTACATAAAACGAGGGCGGAGCTTGGCCACGCAGGTGAATGGCCGCATTCTAGAACAGCTCCAAGTCCTAGAGTTAAAGCAACTACATATAATGGCTAATTAGACCTTAAAAAATATCACCCTAAGCCTAGGGGATAACACACAGTAACCCATGTGGTTATAATAACCCAGTGAGCACACTACCCCAGACACCAGAGGCTAACAACCAGCTCCAGACAGGAGAGACCCAGCCGGCGCTTCCCGGTGTACAACTTATTGCAGACACCGCAGTCGCCAAGTACAAACACGCCGGACCCTGCAAAGGGGACAGAAGAGTGGAGTGTAACAAGCCACATACCTTAAGATGTGACAAGGTGAGGAGATCCTGAATGGCTGCGAGATCGCGAGTACGGCGTACTCAGAACTGAAGAGACGGACACTTCACATGCGGCGGCCCACCGTGGTGAGTCTGATATAGAAAGCACACGCCAAAAATATGCAAACAGGAGACTCTGTACTTAGGTGAAGTGACAAAAAAAGGCACCCGTAGCACACTCTAAGCTGGGCTGTCAATCTTATAACACCACGTGGTTAGCAGTGGGTAAGGCCTTCTGATACGCAGTAAAGCATTAATACATACAATTACAAGCATAGAGGAGTGTGTGCACGGAGATCAGTGCTGCACAGAGAGAGACTGATAATAGCTAGCAGGCAGCTAAGGTGAGAAGAATTGGGGCTATTAGCAAGGAAATAGCGAATAGTAGCAAATGCCACTAACCACCCAGCAAAGTTTGAACAAGCTTTATCAAAAGGCCCACTGACTTTACATTACCTCCCTGGTGCCTAACATACTTCCAACAACATAAGCATTGGCCCTAATCTCCTCAGTTTTATCCTTTTATAGTGGGGAATGCCTAACAAAAAACAGCAAAAATCAGAAAAAAACCCCACATTAAACCCTTAAATAGATATCTAAAACCTATCGAACATCACGTGACAACAGATAAAGAGAGCATGGAAGCGATAAATCCTAAAACCCCTGAGCAGCAAGTCTCTGAAGAAGCGCAGCTGCACACTAATGTTACCAAAAAGGATCTTCTGCAGCTGTCTTCAAAGGAGGATATACAAAACGTAATGCATGAAATGCGAAATTTATTTCAAGACCTACGCAAGGATATTAACTCACTAGAGGGTAGGGTCGTTGCAGTGGAGGAGGCGCAGGCCACTACAGATGCCAAGGTACATACGAATTCCGCAAAACTGCAAGACCACAAGGCAACCATACAGTTATTAACAGATAAACTGGAGGACTTAGATAACAGGGGGCGCCGAAATAATATAAGGGTAAGAAGAGTCCCTGAGTCCGTCCACCCCCGCTATTGAAGGTTATCTACAAAGCCTGTTCCGAACATTAAAAGGCACACCATCTTCACCAGAGATTGAATTAGAATGAGCACACAGGGCCCTGAGGCCTAGACCCCCTAAAGCTCCCCCACGGGACATTATCATAAAATTCCTTAACTATAAGGATAAAGAAGAGCTTATGCGTTGTGCACGGTCCAAAAAATCTATTCAACATGCTGGAACCGAGCTACAACTGTGTGTCACCAACTACTTTACAGAAGTGTCGTGAGCTGGCCCATGTAACAGAACAACTAAGAAACCGCAAGATTCAATACCGCTGGGGATTCCCAGTTTCGATAATAGTCACCCAAGGCAACAAGTCTGTGACATACAGACCAGGCTCAGACCTACAAGCTTTCCTAGCAGACATTGACGGAGCAACCATATCACCCCGACATTGGGGCAACCAGAAGACAGGCCGACAGAAGTGCCTAGGCCCACATCATCTGATCATGCTGGGGATTAACATGAATCATCAATGACTTGACGATATGTAAGCTGCAGGCCTTCGGCCCCGGACATTCAAATCAGACAGACAGGGTACTAAATGTACTGACTATGAAAAGGCCCAACTAACCCACCTCATTGTGAGAGATAGCAGTGACTTTGCTTTATAGTAAACAGATCCCTTACTAAGAATCTACCCACTATGTGAGATACCAGATACAGAGCTGATCATTCTCCTGCTGAATAATAATTTCTTACCCCAACAGGTATTGTTCTAGGAATTGTACGTTTGTTTTAGCTTTGTTAAATGGAGTGCTATAGTGAACTGTCTCCTAAATCAAAACCTACCCACTATGGGAGATACCAGATACAAGGCAGAAAGTTCTCCTGTTGAAATAACAATTTTTTACCCCAACAGGGATTGTTTTACAAGTTGTAAGTTTGGTTTAGCTTTGTTAAATGTTGCACTTTTTTCAGTTTTCCACAAAAGACAAGGTTATAGGCTATATATTTGATACCCCAGGCCTGTTTCATGTCTAGTCAAATATCAGGAAAAGCAATCTGTGAGCATAGACAACACCTAAAACATATAACTAGACAATATATAATCCCCTCACTATACTGGTTATATATTCTAGCTAGCAATACACTACAGCTAAATCAAATAGAGTCACTAGGCGAAGGACAGAGAAGAGCACTAATAATACCCTGATACGTTGTCTCCGTAACCTGTCTTTATCACTCACCTAGTCCAAACTATAATGGAAATCGTTAACTAAAATATAGAAATCTAGGTACAGAATAAAAATACCACATATAGATTAGTAAATACAATCTGCAACCTAAGAGTGCAGTGCCTTCAGGCCACATCTAAAGAGTTACCAAGAAGCTTAGTTTACTATAAAAAAAATCACACAGGCTTTCCAGATAGTAGCCCATGCTTATCTAACCAGAATCCTCTCCACCTAGGCCTACAAGAATAGAGTTACCCCCTCATTTAAGGATTAGGCCTAATGAGCCACACAAAAAACCAGGACCACCTCTTAGGGGTCTTGGAGATTGATATTTCTCAATAAGTTGCGTACACTCATGGATTACCACCCTCTTAGTTACTACCAAGTTTATTGTTGTTTATTATTTTTCTTTCCGATTTTATTGTTACTTATCAATCTTTAATGTTCGATTGTTTACACTTTAATTGGATTTTAGCATTCACAAAACCCAATCAATATATTTTGCATTAATTATTCGTCTAGTGTGTCAGGCGAAGATACTGAACGTGTTTGTTACCAAACCTTATTAAGAGGTTTTTTTTTGTTTTTTTTCCCTAAAATCTTTTACCTTTCCATTCTCTCCCCCCCCCCCCACCTCCCCACTACACCTAGCAAGATGAACACTCAAAATAGCAAATTTCAAATGCATAGCCTTAACTTCACGACAATAAATGCAAAGGGTTTAAACAACCCCGGGAAGAGGTCTATAGTTTTTCAAGATTTAAAAAACATACACAGTCACATCCTATTCCTGCAGGAAACACATTTTTTAAAAGGCAAAGAGCCCAAATGGCATAATACACAGTACCCCACATTTACCTTGCATCTGGCCCCTCAAAAAAATGTGGAGTTGGTATCCTGATCCACCACTCAATCCTCTTCAAACACACACACACGGAGAAAGACCCAGATGGGCGTTTTATAATTCTGACGGGCACATTATACGAACACCCAATCACGATGGCTTCTGTATATGCACCGAACAACAACCAACACATATTTCTAAAAAGATTCACCAAGTTCCTCTTGGACTTTGCGAAAGGTCCAGTGTTTGTTGCGGGAGACTTAAATGTACCTCTAGACTCACAGCAAGACACTTCCAATGGCACATCTAGCGTACGCAAGAAAATACTCAAATCAGTAAAGGCAACGCTAAATGATCTGCTCCTACATGATACTTGGCGCATAGCACACCCAACATCCAAGGACTTTACCTTCTACTCGCCCCCCTGCACAAAATACTTGCGCATAGATTATATATTTACAGACTCGGTAGGCCTATATATGATAGGTGAGTGCCAAATCGGTCATATTACCTGGTCAAACCATGCGCCAGTCACTGCTGAAATCTTCTGGCCAGACCTACCCACAACATCCTATATTTGGAGAATGGATGATGCCCTTCTGGACAAGCCCCTAATTAAAACCGAATTACAAAAATCTCTAAACGATTACTTTATGCACAATACTCCACTTCATACCTCACTGTCTATTATGTGGGATGCACACAAGTGCGTAATGCGAGGAGAATTTCTCAAACACACAGCTAGATTGCAACAACTACACTGGGCTAAATCTGAACTCAATCAGCATCTCGCAGATGCCTATCAGAGTAGATTGCGATCAGTCAAACAACATTTCCACGAAAATGGAAATAAACCTGGGAAGCTGCTAGCCCGAACTATTCGTAGACAGCAACTTCGCGCACATTTATACAGCATTACAGACAAGGAGGGTACTAAAGTGAAAAGCAATAAACAAATAGCTAACGCATTTAATCATTATTATAAAACACTATACAACATAAACTGGAGGTCAGACACGCAAACACAATTCACACACAGGGAAGAGGCTGTGGATGCATACCTGACAACCCTAAACCTTCCTTCTTTGTCAAAAGAAGAAGCTGACACACTTGACATGCCTATATCCCAAGATGAACTATCTTTAGCAATTAAAGATCTCCCAAATGGTAAGAGCCCAGGCCCAGATGGGTTTACTATTAAATATTATTAAACCTTCTTTAACATCCTAGCACCTAAAATACTACAGATGTTTAACAGCTTAATCAAAGAACCTCAGCTCCCCCGCACTATGCTTGAGGCTTATACATCAGTAATTCCCAAACCGGGTAAACCTCACACTGCTCCTGAACATTTCAGACCTATATCACTGCTAAATACTGATATTAAGATCCTTTCTAAAATATTATCTATGCGTCTTAACAAATATTTGCCAAACCTTGTTTCCACAGACCAGGTGGGATTCGTCCCTGGCAGGGAAGCAAGGGACAACACTTGTAAAATTATACAACTTGTAGATCATGCGCGTAATGAGAAGGTGCCTTTGGTGCTTTTCTCGACTGATGCAGAGAAGGCCTTCGACCGTGTCGATTGGCTCTTCCTGCATCAGGTGTTGAAGGCTATGAACTTTGGGAACGCATTCACAAACATCGTGTTCTCCTTGTACTCTGACCCGAACGCCAGAGTAAGGGTTAATGGAACTCAATCGGATACCTTTAATATCTCAAACAGGACAAGACAGGGATGCCCTCTCTCCCCACTTCTGTTCGCCATATCAATCGAAGCGTTGGTACAGAAGATTTGCAATAACCCCAATATCACCGGCATTACAATAAAAGATAATGAATATAAACAAGCACTATATGCTGATGATATTCTATACACCCTCATTAACGCTGAAACGTCCATCCCAAAACTTCTGGAGGAGTTGGAGATCTACAGATCCCTCTCTAACTTTCATCTTAATATCACAAAGTCTGAAATCCTTAACATAACAACCTCACAGGAACAATTACAAAATCTCTGCGAAATGCACCAAATACCAATAGCAGTCTCCCATATAAAATACCTAGGGATCCTCCTCCCTAAAGACCCCCGAGACCTATATAAGTTTAATTATCTCAAATTGAAAAATGAAATAGCCAGAGATCTCTCTTCATGGAAGAATAAGCCTCTCTCGTGGTTAGGCAAAACTGGAATCATAAAAATGAACATTCTTCCAGGCATACTTTACATACTACAAACACTTCCAATTCTTATCACTAAAGGCTTTATCCCGCAACTCCAAAAACTATTAGAACAATTCATATGGAATAATATTAAACCACGAGTTCCAAGAAAAACCCTCTACATGCCTGGAGACAAAGGTGGTTTAGGCTTCCCAGACCTCGCATCATATAGGCAGGCAATATTCCTGCAGAGAATAGTAGAATGGGCCCATAATTCCACACATAAAGCATGGGTTAGACTAGAGGGCCGAATCCTTAACCTCAACAACGTAGGAGCACTAGCATTCATCTCACACACGAAACGCCCGAAAACCACAAGTAAATACACTATTATAGCAGAAACCCTTAGAATCTGGGACAAAACAATTAATACCAGTACACATATCTCAACAAAACACTCACCCCTTCTATCTATCATAGAAAACCCAGATCTCCCATATTCTCATCTGTGTACACAAATGAGCAGGCCCTATAACCTCCGTGAAGCCTCATTACACTTTGCTGTAACAGGTGGGAAGCTACTTTCCCAAGAAATGGCAGACAAATATGGAGCGATCTTTCACTCCTGGCTGAGATATAACCAATTTCAGCATTACCTTGCACATCATAAAAACAGAGAGAATTTCATGAGAACTTTAACATCTTTTGAGACACTATGCACAACAAGCAAATCACCTAGACGTTTGATCTCAATGATATACAAGCTTATAACAACCCCGCCAGGGTCCTATCTCCCATCTTACACAAGGGCTTGGTGCAAGGATCTTGGCAAAGACATTGATGAAGACACTTGGCTCAAATCCTTTAACTTAACTAAATGCTCTTCCATCTCAGCCAATGTACAGGAAATTCATTTAAAACTCACTAGTAGATGGTACTTGACCCCAACAAGGCTACACAAATGTTTCCAGTCAGCTAGCCCTATGTGCTGGAGAGACTGTGGAGAGCATGGCACACTTCTGCATATATGGTGGGAGTGCCCAAAAATAATAGACTATTAGCGTGAAGTGCTCAACCACATGTCAGACAAACTGCAAATTACTGTTCCAAACACCCCAGAAGCGACCCTCCTGTTCCAACTGCCCATAGTCAAAACACCTCACACACGAGCGCTAATGCTATTAATGCTCACGGGAGCAAAAAAAATAATACCTAAGAGATGGAAGTCGGGGTTGTCCCAACCCTTGAGGAATGGGTACACGAGGTTGACGAGCTGCTTATATTAGAAAGATTCCACTATTTTAAAATCAACCAGATAGACACACATGAGATGATGCTGGCCACATGGAGGGATACTGGTCTGTGAGTGAGATAGATTTTAAAGATGCAAAAACAGGGACACACCACCAAGCTTCCCTCCCCCCCCTTTTTCCTCCTTCCTTCCCTCCACCTTTGAAACTCCCCCGTACCTTCCCCCCCTTTTTTTTAGTTTTTTGTTGTTTGTTTTGTTTTATAGTTCTTTAGACACACAGTTATATGTAATGTATGATGTTAATTGAGTATAATGAAGAAAGAGGAGAGTATTAGAAAAGATAAAAAATACAACAGGCTTTTTGAGTACAGATGTTTATTATAAAATGCATTCACAGATAGAAGGAAAAAATAAATAAATAAATGAATAAATAAAAACAAAACGCAGCTGATTGTACTACTAAAATTACACAGTTTTGTTAACATTTGTTTATATTCATACAATATGTTTTTGTAATGTTTTGTTTCCGCTGTATGCTTAAAGTGTATATATAAATACTCAATAAAGCTTGTTTTAAAACAAATTTTTTTTACATAAAACTACAAATTAAATTAAATATATTATATATTTAAACACCTAACCCTACTCAAATAATTTAAATCTACACTAAAAAATGACAAAGTTACAAAAAACTTACAACTAAGTTACAAAAAATAACAAACACTAACGGCTAGATTACGAGTTGTGCGTTAGGTTTAAAAAGCAGCGTTAAGATGTCCTAACACTGCTTTTTAATGCCCGCTGGTATTACGAGTCTTGCAGGTACAGGTGTATCGCTCACTTTTTTGGCCCGACTTGGAAATACCGCAAATCCACTTACGTAAATTGCGTATCCTCTTTTTTCAATGGGACTTGCATAGCGCCGGTATTATGAGTCTGACAAAAATTGAGCTGTAGACCCTCTCCTGTCAAGAATGGTACCGCATTTTAAAGTCAGTAGTTAAGAGTTTTACACTACAACGCGTAGCATAAAACTCTTAACTAAAGTGCTAAAAAGTACACTAACACCCATAAACTACATATTAACCCCTAAATCGAGGCCCTCCCACATCGCAAACACTAAAATCAAATTTTTTAACCCCTAATCTGCCGAACCGGACATCGCTGCCACTATAATAAACATATTAACCCCTAAACCGCTGCACTCCCACCTCGCAAACATTAGTTAAATATTATTAACCCCTAATCTGCCATCCCTAACATCCCCGACACTACCTACATTTTTTAACCCCTAATCTACCGCCCCCAACGTCGCCGCAATTATACTAAAGTTATTAACCCCTAAATCTAAGTTTAACCCTAACACCCCCTAACTTAAATATAATTAAAATAAATTGAAATAAAAATTCCTATCATTAACTAAATAATTCCTATTTAAAACTATATACTTACCTATAAAATAAACCCTAAGCTAGCTACAATATAACTAATAGTTACATTGTAGCTAGCTTAGGAATTATTTTTATTTTACAGGCAAGTTTGTATTTACTTTAACTAGGTACAATAGTTATTAAATCGTTATTAACTATTTAATAACTACCTAGCTAAAATAAATACAAAGTTACCTGTAAAATAAAACCTAACCTAAGTTACAATAACAACTAACACTACACTATAATTAAATTATTTCCCTAAATTAAATACAATTAAATAAAATTATCTAAAGTACAAAAAACACCCCACTAAATTACAGAAAATAATAAACAAATTACAAGATTTTTAAACTAATTACACCTAATCTAATCCCCCTAACAAAATAAAAAAGCCCCCCCAAAATAAAAAAGCCCTACCCTACACTAAATTACAAATAGCCCTTAAAAGGGCCTTTTGCGGGGCATTGACCCAAAGTAATCAGCTCTTTTACCTGTAAAAAAAATTACAAATCCCCCCAACATTAAAACCCACCACCCACACAACCAACCCTACTCTAAAACCCACCCAATACCCCCTTAAAAAACCTAACACTAACCCCTTGAAGATCACCTTACCGGGAGGAGTCTTCATCCAACCGGGCCAAAGTCCTCGACGAACCTGGGAGAAGTCTTCATCCAAGCCGGGCAAAGTGGTCCTCCAGACAGGCAGAAGTCTTCATCCAGATGGCATCTTCTATCTTCATCCATCCGGCGCGGAGCGGGTCCATCTTCAAGACATCTGACACGGAGCATCCTCTTCATCTGACAGCTAAGACTGAATGAAGGTTCCTTTAAATGACGTCATCCAAGATGGCGTCCCTTCAATTCCAATTGGCTGATAGAATTCTATCAGCCAATCAGAATTAAGGTAGAAAAAATCCTATTGGCTGATGTAATCAGCCAATAGGATTGAGCTTGCATTCTATTGACTATTCCAATCAGCCAATAGAATGTGAGCTCAATCCTATTGGCTGATTGGATCTGCCAATAGGATTGAAGTTCAATCCTATTGGCTGATTTCAACAGCCAATAGGATTTTTTTCTACCATAATTCCGATTGGCTGATAGAATTCTATCAGCCAATTGGAATCTAAGGGACGCCATCTTGGATGACATCATTTAAAGGAACCTTCATTCATCGTTAGTCCGTCGGAAGAAGAGAATGCTCTGCGTCGGATATCTTGAAGATGGACCCGCTCCGCGCCGGATGGATCAAGATAGAAGATGCCATCTGGGTGAAGACTTCTGCGGGCTTGGATGAAGACTTCGGCCGTGTCAGGGTTTTTTCCCTGTTGTGTTTGCCATGTGCTGCTGGCAGCCATTTTACTCACCTCTCTTCCTGACTATGGTGCATTGTAGGGGATGCTGCTCATTCCCTGCACATCCTTTTATGGCCAGACTGGTGTGCATCATCCATATGAGACAGGATGCAGTCTCAGAATTGTGATGCCATCACTTATTATTTAAAAGGCCTCTGTTCAGTATGCTTTGCCTTTGCGTTGTCTCAGACCTGTTTGTGAGAGTTCCTGTGTATTACCTGGCTGCCTGATGTCCTTCCTGGTTCCTGATCCCTGGCTTGTTCCTGACTCTGCTGTTTTCCTTGTTCCTGATTCCGGCTCGTCTGACTATTCGCTTTTGCTCCTGACTAGGCTCGTCTGACTACCAGCTCTGGTTTTGACTCCTGGCTTGTTATTTGACTTGTGGACTTTTTATTATTTTTTGCTATTAATAAAGGTGTGATAATTTTTGCACTTCTCATCTCAGTCTGATTCCTGGCACCTTGACAGGCCGGCTTCTTGGAGGACTTCTTGCCGCTTGGATGAGACTTCTCCCGGCTTCTTGGAGGATGGATGTTGGATCTTCAAAACTGTAAGTAAATCTTCTGAGGTTAGTTTAAGGATTTTTTAAGTGTTTTTGGGTGGGTTTTATTTTTAGATTAGGGTTTTGGGCTGCAAAATAGCTAAATGCCCTTTTAAGGGCAATGCCCATCCAAATGCCTTTTCCAGGGCAATGGGGAGCTTAGGTTTTTTTAGTTAGCTTTTTATTTGGGGGGTTGGTTGTGTGGGTGGTGGGTTTTACTGTTGGGGGGGTATTTGTATTTTTTTTTACAGGTAAAAGAGACGATTACTTTGGGGCGATAGCCCGCAAAAGGCACTTTTAAGTGCTATTTGTAGTTTATTGTAGGCTAGGGTTTTTTTATTTTGGGGGGGGGCTTTTTTATTTTCATAGGACCCTTAGATTAGGTGTAATTAGTTTAAAGCTTTGATAATTTCTTTTTTCTTTTTTGTAACTTAGTGTTTATTTTTTTTTTGTAACTTAGTTGTAAGTTTTTTGTAGTTTTACGTAATTTTAGTATAAAAGTTAGGTTAGATTAATTTTTAATTTAATATAGTTTAATGTAATTGTATTATAATAGTTAGGATAGGTTAATCATTGATTTAATATAGTTTAATGTAATTTTATTATAATAGTTAGGTTAGGTTAATTATTAATTTCATATAGTTTAATGTAATTTTATTATAATAGTTAGGGTAGGTTAATTATTAATGTAATATAGTTTAATGCAATTTTAGTATAATAGTTAGGGTAGATTAATTCATAGTTTAATATAGTTTAATTTAAATCTAAAGGTAAGTTTAAATTTATTATAAGATAGGGATGAGTTTTTATTTAATGTAAGGTTAGCGGGTTGTTAGGTTTAGGGGTTAATAGTTTAATTTAGTTAGTGATATGGGAGGCCAGGGGTTTAGGGGTGGGGTTAATAACTTTATTTAGTTGCGGTGGGCTCCGGGAGCGGCATGATAGGGGTTAATAACTTTTATTTAGGTAGCAGCGGTGTCGGGACGGCAGATTAGGGGTTAATAAGTATAATGTAGGTGGCGGCGGTGTCGGGGCGTCAGATTAGGGGTTAATAAGTATAATGTAGGTGGCGGCGGTGTAGGGGGCGGCAGATTAGGGGTGTTTAGACTCGGGGTACATGTTAGGGTGTTAGGTGTAAACATAACTTTTATTCTCCCATAGGAATCAATGGGATATCGGGCAGCAGTGAACATAAGCTTTCACTGCTTTCAGACTCCCATTAATTCCTATGGCATCCGCCACCTCCAGGGCGGCGGATTGAAAACCAGGCACGCTGGGCCAGAATAGTGGCGAGCGTACCTGGTAGTTATTTGATAACTAGCAAAAGTAGTCAGATAGTGCCGAATTTGCATTCGGAACATCTGTAGTGATGTAAGCATCGATCTGTGTTGGACTGAGACCGGCGGATCGTATGCTACATCACAAAATTCTACTTTTGCCGGTCTGTAGCCTTTGATAAATAAGGTGAATAAAGCTCTCCACAATTACGCTGCGGTATTTCAGCGTATTTGCGGTTGATGGCTTGATAAATAGGCCCCTTGATGTTGTTTGCAGGCATTTTTTTGCAGCAGTTCAAAGAATATGTTGTGCTTTTGAAAATGGATGTGTGCCAATACTTTTTTGTTTGTGTAATTACTGGGTCATATTGGCAGAACTCCCAAAGATGTGTATATAAATTTTTTGTAAGGTGTGCTAAAAAAAACAAATTTTGTATTTGTTTTTAAACATAATCAGGGAGACTGACCATCTCCCATTGGTTTAAGCACCCCACCCAAGCTCAGGTGTGCTCATGACAGTGTACTAGTTGTGAATATTAAGCTAGGGAGTCTCATTCTATTATGAAGAGTAAAAGCAGGAATGATTCAGCCCTCTGTGGCTAAAGGACTGTAGTGTTAGGACCAGTCTATATTTGGGCACCTTGTAAGTGGTGACTGGCTAAGCAAAATATGGCCATATTGTGTGACTAAGATCCTAATTTTATTTAAAAAGAATAGTTGTTCCTTGATGTTGTTTGCAGGCATTTTTTTGCAGCAGTTCAAAAAATATGTTGTGCTTTTGAAAATGGATGTGTGCCAATACTTTTTTGTTTGTGTAATTACTGGGTCATATTGACAGCACTCCCAAAGATGTGTATATAAACTTTTTGTAAGGTGTGCTAAAAATAAATAAATTTGTATTTGTATGTATATATTTATATACATATGTTTATATACAATATATTTTTATTTTGCTGCCCAACATTGCACAAATTACCCCCTGCGCTGCACTAGGTGCTTTTTCGTGTCTGACATGACATTTACTTGGTATTACTGAGTGGAGCACAAATATGGCGCTCATGAAAGTGCAATATTGAGCTCCACTCGTAATCTAGGTCTAAATAAATCATTGCTTGAGTGATGCATTCAGAGCAAAGATTACTCTGAGAATAATTTGTACATGTATTTTAAAAAATTATTGGCTAGATTATGAGTTTTGCGGTATGAGTCAAAAAGCAGCGTTAAGGCTCATAACGCTGCTTTTTCCCTACCGCTGGTTTTACGAGTCTTGCAGGTTTAGGGGCACCACACACTTTTTTGGCCTTAACGCAAATTTGCGTAAAGTCTTTTTTCAATGGGACTTCCATAGCTTTTTCTGGGGCGCCAAAAAGTGAGCGGTACAGCCTATCCCGCAAAGCTGTAGCTTAAAACTCATAACTAAAGTGTTAAAAAGTACACTAACACCCATAAACTACCTATTAAAGGGACAGTAAACACTAATATTTTTTTTCTTTAATCAAAATTATCTTGTTTAATTATATTTATAAATCAGCTTCTTTTTTAAACGTTTTCTTTTGATGTTTAGATTTTACCCTCATAATTTCTTTTATTTGCAAATAGACAGCCCACCCACCGCTTCTCCTTACTTTTTTTTTTATTTTACCATTTGTTTGTTCTGCCTATCACTGCGTTACCGATCGCGCCATTGCATTCTATTGAGTGCGCCCGTCATTATCACACACACAAAAAAAAAAATTGGATTCTGCGCATGCGCACTTTGTTACTTTTCCCCTCAGTTGTCAAACTGACTGTCAGTGAGGTAAACAACGGATTGCCGCTTTTGCAATCCCTTTGTTACATCAATAGTTGTCTAGTGAATTAAAATATGCACTTATCTGATTTACTTTACAGAATGTGTAGCAATGATTCACTATTTTTTCATGCAAAAAAATAATTTCAATATGTATGCTAGGCTGTATAATAATAAAAGATTGAACTAGATAGGAAGAAAAATATGTAAATGGATAAAGCACATACTGCATTGTACCTTATACCGGTATTCTCATTTTTTTCCCATTGTTGCTCAGTGCCTTTATTATGAGCTTCATGAGTGCGCTCATTAGCATGGTCAGGGGGTGTGTCAAGGGGCGGATAGAAAAACAAAAACATTAGATTGTGTCAGAGGGCGGAGTTTAGAATATACAACTGGGAATTTTTTTCGAATAAACAAAGTCTTCTGTTTACTGACCCTTTAACCCCTAAACCGAGGTCCTCCCGCATTGCAAACATTTAAATAAAATTATTAACCCCTAATCTGCTGCTCCCGGCATCGCCGCCACTATAATAAACATATTAACCCCTGAAACGTTGCACTCCCGCATCGCAAACACTAGTTAAATATTATTAACCCCTAATATGCTGCCCCTAGCATGGCCGCAACCTACCTTCATTAATTAACCCCTAATCTGCCACCCCCAACGTCGCCGCCACGATACTAAATGTATTAACCCCTAAACCTAAGTCTAACCCTAACACCCCCTAACTTAAATATAATTAAAATAAATCTAAAAGAAAAAAGGATATCATTACCTAAATAATTCCTATTTAAAACTAAATACTTACTTATAAAATAAACCCTAAGCTAGCTACAATATAACTAAAAATTGCATTGTAGCTAGCTTAGGGTTTATTTTTATTTTACAGGCAAGTTTGTATTTATTTTAACTAGGTAGACTAGTTAGTAAATAGTTATTAACTATTTACTAACTACCTAGCTAAAATAAATACAAATTTACCTGTAAAATAAAACCTAACCTGAGTTACACTAACACCCTAACCTTACACTACAATTAAATAAATTACCTAAATTCCACAAAAACAAACAAACAAACACTAAATTACTAATTACACCTAATCTAATAGCCCTATCAAAATAAAAAAGCCCCCAAAATAAAAAAAAAAATACCAATAGCCCTTAAAAGGGCCTTTTGCAAGGCATTGCCACAAAAAAATCAGCTCTTTTACCTGTAAAAAAAATACAAACACCTCCCCAACAGTAAAACCCACCACCCACACAACCAACCCCCCAAATAAAATCCTAACTTAAAAAACCTAAGTTCGCCATTGCCCTGAAAATGGCATTTGGATATGCATCGCCCTTAAAAGGGAATTTAGCTCTTTTTCAATTGCCCAAACCCTAATCTAAAACTAAAACCCACCAAATAAATCCTTAAAAAAAACCTAACACTATCCACTTACAGTTTTGAAGACCGGACATCCATCCTCAACTAAGTCGGCGGAAGTCCTCAGTGAATCGGCAAGAAGTCCTCAACAAAGCCGGGAGGAGTCTTCATCCAAACCGGCAGAAGTGGTCCTCCAGACGGGCAGAAGTCTTCATCCAGACGGCATCTTCTATTTTCATCCATCCGGCACGATTATTTCTACTCTGGGAGTACAACGCGGACAGTGCAGTCCGCACGATCTAAGACTATGAAATTTGTCTTGAAGAAGGCCTAAGAAAGGGCCGAAACGTCGACATTGTATTAATATAACCAGTACAATAAAAGTGATCTAATATGTGAAGTCCTGTGAGTGCCCTCCATCTTTACCATTACCCTATATATATATATATATATATATACACACAACTGATGCTGTTATATTAGTTTAATTTACATTTTAATATTAAGGGCTAGATTACAAGTAGAGCGCTAATTAATCATGTGCCCGTAAACAGGCAAATTTGCCTGTTTTCAAGCGCAACAATAAATAATCAACTATTATAAGTGGCTGGTTATCGTTGCCGCAAGCTTGTGGCAGCAATTAGCACTCCGAAAATTAACCAGAGCTCATATCTATGGTTAATTTTTCAAAAGTGCCTAATTGGCCCCTAAATAAAGTATATTTTATTTTTTTTATAAAAAACAACCACAAAGCAGTTTTAAGGGGTTAAAGTTGGCGGATGATAGAAAAAAAACAGAACTGAAAAGTGCTTTTACATAGCGGACTATGGGAACTGTGTATTCCCTGTAAATAGTTATGTATATGCTTATATACATATATATTTAACATTTGCTGCCTATCACTGCGCGACTAACTCCCTTAGCTGCGCTAGGTTCTCATGCCGTGTGTTGCATTCGCATTGTGGCTATATTGTAATACTAGAGCACTAAGTGGAGTGCAAATATCTCTCTCGCGAATCGATATTTTTCTCTTAACTCGTAATCTGGCACTAAATATTTCATTTGAAAGCATATTAATTCTCGCTGGCTGATAGGGAAAATCAAACAGCAACATCCATTTTAACAAAAAATATTAAATAATAAAAGTAGTTATGAATATAATGTCTCAATATATCTCCTAATATAATCTTTGCATATAAAGTATTCTTGTATATGTTTCCACTATTTTGTTTTCTCCAATAAACCCCATAATAATGTTAATAGAAAAAGAACAACTTAATAACCAAAGCACTGATTTTGATTCAAGGGATGTTTTTTTTGCCACTTTGCAATATATCATACACAGAGAGATACATTTTTCACTGTGATTATATCTCAATATACAAATGACCTGATCTCTTTGCACTTGCAGTAACTAATTAGAGCCTGTTCTGTTTAATAGAGATTGAGCTGTGAGTAGCAGGATTATCTATTATTAAGCAAAGCAGAATAGAATAGTTATCCCAGGCTTTCATAGGACATTTTCAGTCAATACTTAATTACCATTGCTTCTCTCTGAAGACTAAGTTTTATAAATGCCCACAGTCTTCTGAAAAAAATATCATTGTTACTCATCTTATCTATAGTAATAAGTCTATAATAGGTTATTGAGCAGTATTATATTCAGAATCCATGAGTTGTGCCCATAATTGTTTGTATAAATTGACTTTGCTTTCTCTTCTTTTCTCTGCATCCGAGCCAGACCATTATTTTCCCTTGTTTCTTCTAGAAGAATGTGATTAGACATTAAAGGGACACTTAAGTCAAAATTAAACTTTCATGATTCAGATAGAGCATTCAGTTTTAAGAGACTTTCCAATTTACTTCTATTATCAAATTTTGCACGTTATTTTTATATACACATATGCTGAGGCACATCAAGCTCCTACTAAGCATGTGCACAAGTTCACAAGGTATACGTATACAAGTCTGTGATTGGCTGATGGCTATCACATGATACAGGGGGCCGGGGGAAAAATAAATTTGTCACAACAAAATCTGTTTATTTGAAATTTAGAGTAAGTGCTATTGCATTGTGATTTTATTATGTACTTGTTAATTATGCAATTCTGCTGTATTTAGTGGCTCTTTAAGGTTCTGTTTATAGTTTAAAGAGGTAGAAATTGCTGTTGTTTTGTCACATAACAGATTACAGAGAGCAGCTCTGGTTAGCAAAGGAAAGTCAGTTTATCAAATTCATCCAGAATATGCCAAAGTCAACATATTTGCTGTTCACCAAATCACTAGGTTTCAAAGTTATAAGAACTTTATCCATATACTCCAGTGTTTCATGTTTAAAATCTTTAAGGTGATTTGATATATTATTGGTCTCTACCAACAACTTTTTCTGACAATGGCCTAGATTGCAAGTGGAATATAATCTATAATATGAATTTAGCACATATATTTTTACTGTTTGGATCTGTATTAGAAGTTAGGGGCGCGATCCGATATAGATCGCAGTTTGCGGCGCAAGCGAGGGAACCCACGTCGCCCGCAGTTTCAGCTCGCAACTCGAGCCATCCAATATGCGGCACCGTCACTTGCTAAAGTGGCGCAAGTCTCACAAACCAGCGATGTCCAGAAATCTGCGTAAGTACAGATTTTTGGAGTCGCCAGTGACTTGCGCCACGTTAGAAACTGCCGGTGCCTATAAAACCTGACTAAAGTCTAAATCACCCGCACTGTCTAACACGCCTCCTAAACATAGCCCGACACGTCTAACACGCCTCCCTAACATAGCCCGACACGTCTAACCCTCTATCCGCTATCCCCCCTCACTATCCTAACAATAAAAAAGCTATTAACCCCTAAACCGCCGCTCCCATACCCCGCCGCAACCTAATAAAGTTATTAACCCCTAAACCGTCGCTCCCATACCCCGCCGCCAGCTATATTATATCTATAACCCCCTAAAGTGAGCCCCTAACACTGCCGCCATCTATATTAAAATTATTAACCCCTAATGTAAGCCCCTAACACTGCCGCCATCTCTATTAAAATGATTAACCCCTAATTTAATCTACCTACCCCGCCGCCAGCTATATTATCTATATTAACCCTAAGTATATTATAGTTAATATAGGTATTACATTATATATATTAACTATATTAACCCTAATTATATTAGGGTTTATATAGTTAATATAGTTACTATAGTATTTATATTAACTATATTAACTCTATCTAACCCTAACACCCCTAACTAAATTTATATTAAATTAATCTAATTCATTTATAAACTAAAATATTCCTATTTAAATCTAAATACTTACCTATAAAATAAACTCTAACATAGCTACAATATAATTAATAATTACATTGTAGCTATGTTAGGGTTAATATTTATTTTACAGGTAAATTGTTAATTATTTTAACTAGGTATAATAGCTATTAAATAGTTATTACCTATTTAATAGCTACCTAGTTAAAATAATTACCGAATTACCTGTAAAATAAATCCTAACCTAAGTTACAAATACACCTACACTATCAATAAATTAAATAAACTACAAACATCTATCTAAAAATACAATTAAATAAACTAAACTAAATTACAAAAAAAAACCCACTAAATTACAAAAAATAAAAAAAAGATTACAAGATTTTTAAGCTAATTACACCTATTCTAAGCCCCCTAATAAAATAATAAACCCCCAAAATAAAAAAAATTCCCTGCCCTATTCTAAATTAAAAAAAGTTCAAAGCTCTTTACCTTACCAGCCCTTAAAAGGGCCTTTTGTGGGGGCATGCCCCAAAGAATTCAGCTCTTTTGCATACAAATACAATACCCCCCCCATCAGCCAATCAGATTGAGCTCGCATTCTATTGGCTGTTCCAATCAGCCAATAGAATGCGAGCTCAATCTGATTGGCTGATTGGATCAGCCAATCGGATTGAACTTGAATCTGATTGGCTGATTCAATCAGCCAATCAGATTTTTCAAACTTAATTCCGATTGGCTGATAGAATCCTATCAGCCAATCGGAATTCGGCGGACGCCATCTTGGATGACGTCATTTAAAGGTACCTCATTCGTCGTTCAGTCGTCGGCCGGGATGGATGCTCCGCGGCGGCGGAGCGAAGAAAGAAGATTGAAGATGCCGCCGGAAGAATGAAGACTTTGCTGCCGCTTGGAGGAAGACATCGCCGGAGGAAGAATTCTTCTTTGCCGCTTGGAGGAAGACATCGCCGGAGGAAGAATTCTTCTTTGCCGCTTGGAGGAAGACATCGCCCGGATCGGATCAGGAGTTCGGCCCGGTGTGGTGAAGACAAGGTAGGGAGATCTTCAGGGGGGTAGTGTTAGGCTTTTTTAAGGGGGGGTTTGGGTGGTTTTAGAATAGGGGTATGTGGGTTGTAATGGGGGGGGGTATTGTATTTGTATGCAAAAGAGCTGAATTCTTTGGGGCATGCCCCACAAAAGGCTGGTAAGGTAAAGAGCTTTGAACTTTTTTTAATTTAGAATAGGGCAGGGAATTTTTTTTATTTTGGGGGTTTATTATTTTATTAGGGGGCTTAGAATAGGTGTAATTAGCTTAAAAATCTTGTAATCTTTTTTTTTATTTTTTGTAATTTAGTGTTTGTTTGTTTTTTTAATTTAGTTTAGTTAATTTAATTGTATTTTTAGATAGATGTTTGTAGTTTATTTAATTTATTGATAGTGTAGGTGTATTTGTAACTTAGGTTAGGATTTATTTTACAGGTAATTGGGTAATTATTTTAACTAGGTAGATATTAAATAGTTAATAACTATTTAATAGCTATTATACCTAGTTTAAATAATTAACAATTTACCTGTAAAATAAATATTAACCCTAACATAGCTACAATGTAATTATTAATTATATTGTAGCTATCTTAGGGTTTATTTTATAGGTAAGTATTTAGATTTAAATAGGAATATTTTAGTTTATAAATGAATTAGATTAATTTAATATAAATTTAGTTAGGGGTGGTAGGGTTAGATAGAGTTAATATAGTTAATATAAATACTATAGTAACTATATTAACTATATTAACCCTAATATAATTAGGGTTAATATAGTTAAATATATAATGTAATACCTATATTAACTATAATATACTTAGGGTTAATATAGATAATATAGCTGGCGGCGGGGTAGGTAGATTACATTAGGGGTTAATCATTTTAATAGAGATTGCGGCGGTGTAAGGGGCTTACATTAGGGGTTAATAATATTAATATAGCTGGCGGCGGTATAGGGGGATTAGATTAGGGGTTAATAATTTTTATATAGGTGGCGGCGGTGTAAGGGGTCAGATTAGGGGATAGATAAGGTAGATGACAGCGGTGTAAGGGGTTCTAATTAGGGGATAGATAAGGTAGATGGCGGCGGTTTTAGGGGCTCACAGTAGGGGGTTAGTTTATGTAGATGGCGGTGGGGTCCGGGAGCGGCGGTTTAGGGGTTAATAACTTTATTAGGGATTTCGGGGGGGATCGCGGTTGACAGGTAGATAGACATTGCGCATGCGTTAGGTGTTAGGTTTATTTTAGAAGATCGCGGTTGACAGGGAGATAGACTGCGCATGCGTTAGGTGTTAGGTTTATTTTAGAAGATCGCGGTTGACAGGGAGATAGACATTGCGCATGCGTTAGGTGTTAGGTTTATTTTAGCAGCCAGTTTAGGGAGTTACGGGGCTCCAATAGTCAGCGTAAGGCTTCCTACGGCTGCTTTTTGTGGCGAGGTGAAAATGGAGTAAGTTTTCTCCATTTTCGCCACGTAAGTCCTTACGCTGCATATTGGATACCAAACTGCGCTGGTTTGGTATACCTGCCTATAGCCCAAAAAACTACGGACGACGGCAGAAATATACGCGCGTAACTTCTAGTTATGTGATACCAAACCAGTGTAAATATTGGCGTCGCCGGCTTTTGCAGGCGACGATTTTTATCGGATGGACCCCATAGTGTTTAAAAAATATTACAAGTTCACTTGTTCAAGCAAGTTCACATTTTTTTTTATATTGGAACATTTCTTTTGTTCATAGACAAAACGCACTGGTGCCATTTAAATATTTAGCTATAATATTTGGCCAATAATTTATAATGTCTTACAGCACATTAGAACCAAGAGAAATACTTCATGTAATGCCTTTATGTATTTTATATTTGGATTCATGTAATTTTAATTTACACTCATTTTCTCATTATTCAAAATGTGATTTTTCTCGGTAAGGACATCATGAATTTGTGCTGAAGGGGTGTTTGTTCGTCTCTGAGATCCATTGTACGAGTTTTCAACTATTTTAAAATGAAACATGGGTAAATAATAGACATCATTTTGACATTACAATATTTTTTGTAGTTATGTGGTGACAAAAATAAATATATTCAGAGGTTGTGAAATCACTAGGCTAGATTACAAGTGAAGTGTTTCACTGGTGGGCAAACTCTGATGATTAAACTTTTAACAAGGGCATGTTAGCGTAAGTGATTCCCGATGCAGGCTATCTTCAGGACTTCTGACTATCCTAACTACTTTTAAATTCTTCTCCCTATAGACTTCAATGGAGCATGCTTAAAAAAACAAAAAAATGAACACTTATCGCTTGTGTGCTAACCCAACACTGTGTTAGACCTACAGTGATAATCCCAAAGGTAGTCATGAATATTTTACATTCCAATGTCCTTTACATAGAAGAAATGTTATTTTTTATTGTTAAACATATATATATATATATAAAGTGTGAATAATAGCGCTTTGAGGATAGTGTGAGGTTTCTCTAAAAATGATTAGTAAATACTAAATGCTAATAAGATCTGTAATTCTGCCTAAGTTACCTGACAAAGTATCCTTAGTGGCCCCCGCCACCAAAGATACAGAGTCTATTGGATAAAAAATGAGTAGAAAGATTGGTATATAGGCGCAAAACAGAACTTATAACTGGAGATTAGCCAGTTGCATTAATAATACAAAAATAAGTTAATAGAATACAATAAAGTGTTGTGTGGTATATTCTTAAAATATGTACATACAAATAAGATATAATATACTTAATACTTAAATAGTCCAATAGCTGAAGTCCCAAAAACAGTCTGAAAAAGTTCCCAATACAGTCTGAAAAAGTTCGCAATAATAATAGATGAACTTCATACTTAAAAAAACTACCTCAATCAAGATGAGGTAAGTGCTGCACAGATTGTTAAGTAGTTGGTTCTCTAGTCGTTGGCTCCTCTTTATATGTAGATCCGCTTTTATCAAAACCCCTTGGAGAAAGATTCCCTCTTTGTTCGTTCTCTCAAATTAGTTTCAATCCCATTTGGAATCTTTGGTACCGTTTATTTCTATACAGAGGTTGATTGCATGGCCTCATCTTGATTGAGGTAGTTTTTTGTAAGTAGGAAGTTCATCTATCATTATTGGTCTCTTTGGGCACACCAACTTACCTGAAGTTTGTCTTATTAAGAAGTTCCTTTCACGTGGGAACTTTTTCAGACTGCTTTTGGGAATTCAGCTATTGGACTCTATTTAAATATTAAATACATTATATCTTATTTTTTATGTACATATTTTAAGAATATACTGCACAACACTTTATTGTATTGTATTAACTTATTTTTGTATTATTATTAATGCAACTGGCTAATTTCTGGCTAATTTCCAGTTATAAATTCTGTTTTGCGCCTATATACCAATCTATCTACATATATATATATATATAATATATATATATATATATATATATATAATATATATATATATAGTGAAATGATATGCACTCACTGGACTTGTATCAATTGTGATATTTATTATAGCGATGTTTCCAAATAAGAATGACCCTTCTTTAGACAAACTATCTGAAGAAGGGCATTCTTGATCCGAAACGTCACTATAATAATATCACAATTTATAAAAGTCCAGTGGAGTGCGGATCTTTTCACTCTATTGGATACAATTTATCTTTCCTGACTCCCGTGGGCTAGTTGCTGTTTTCTGTTTGAGAGTGTGAGTGTAAATTCACCCTAACTGTTCGCCCTCTCTCTCTCTCGTCTCTCTCTCTCGTCTCTCTCTTCTATCTCTCGTTCTCCTCTCTCTCCTCTATAGATCTCTCTCTCTCTCTATATATATATATATATATATATATTATATATATATAACTATGCATCTGTAGTAATATATACAGTTATAGACATATACATATATATATAGAAATTAACACAGGGGGTCAAGTCGAGTGGGGAGCTTATGGGTCGGAGTTCCTGCACTATTTTTGCAGGAGGAGCTAAATTCCCCCTGGACAGAGAACAGAAACACTTCAGTAAGACGCTGGTGGTGGGAGGAGCTGCAGCACAGGCTGTTAGAGGGATAGTAAGTTCCTTTAGTAATGGGCAGTAACACAATTTCAGCGGTCCTGCTGTGTTACACCCCTGTGATGAATATTATTTTATTATCTTTTATTACACATGTTTCTTATATTTCTGTGTGGCTTGTTCTGGGGGTTATTTAGTTCACCTCAGCAGAAAATAGGACTATTGCAGCTAAATGGGTGCGACTCTGTGACAGAGGTGGAGTCTCAGGCCCAAAGCAACCATTCAGTGCTTCATTTGTTTAATTTGCTTTCATTAGCCAAAGGTGTATAAATTATTATACATTGAAATACAGTGTGTGTGTGTGTATATATTTATATATATATATATATATATATATATATATATATATATATAAATACTATATATATATATATATACAGTATATTATATATATATATATATATATATATAAAACAATATTAATTGGAAGGGAGGGTGGAAGTCTTGGTGAGTTCCCACACTTTTTTGTAGGACTTGACCCCTGGAAATACATATTTAAAAATACAAAGATCATTGGTATGTAAAATATTTACATTAAATACACAGTAAAAGACATTATCAAATATTAAAAATTATATATAACGTCTAGTATGGGGGTTGTGTCAGTGCCCATGGCATGGGTATCTTGCACATTGGTGAGGGCACCATTAATGCAGAAAGATATGTATACATTTTGGAGCAACATATTCTACAATCTAGATGTCATCTTTTCAGGGACGTCCCTGCATTTTCTAGCAGGATAACGCCGAACCACATTCTGCCAGCCGCATGGTTGCATAAGCAGAGAGTCCATGTGCTAAGCATGGTCTGATTGCCGTCCTGACTAGTCTCAGATTGAGAATGTGTGTTGCATTATGAAGGCGCAAAATAAGGCAAACGAAAGCCAAGTACAGTTGCGCAGCTGAAGACAGGGCATAATGGATGAATGGGGGAAATTCCACTTGCTAAACTTTACCAACTGGTGTCTTCAGTGCCCAAACAGGTAAGTAAGTGTTATTAAAAGAAAAGGTGATGTTACACAGTGTTAAACAGTCGACTGCCCCAACTTTTTTTAGAGTGTGTTGCAGTCATTAGATTTGAAATGGTTGTATAACTTAAAAAATACATTCAATTCACAAAGTAAAACATCAAATATTGTGTTAATAATGTGTTTTCAATATTGTACAGGTTAAACTGATTTTTTTAAATAACTTTTTTTTGCATTTTTCCATACTGTCCCCAACTTTTTCGGAATTAGGGTTGTATGTATGTATATAATTAAATACATATATAAAACATAAATTCACATGTATATACATATATGTACATAAAATTCATTAAATTTATGGGGGGAGATAAAAAACTGAAATTAAAAATCCTCCATGTCTCAAAATTAAATCAATGTAAATATTTGCATAGGAAATTAGCACATCTAGGCAAGAATCCCTGCTTGCTTTATCCCCAGAAACAACTCATATACAATGTTACCAATGCACAAGAGAATTCTGGGTAAGCTATGCAAATTAGATATGCAAATTCTCAGTTTTTGCTTCAAAAATACTGTTTTAACACAGCTATCCTTTTAACAGGATTATAGCAGCAAATCAGAAATCACTCCTAGACAGCCTGTTCCAAATAGAATGAAACAGGCTGTCTAGGGAGTGATTTCTGATTTGCTGCTCTAATCCTGTTAAAAGGATAGCTGTGTTAAAACAGTATTTTTGAAGCAAAAAACCTGAGAATTTGCATATCTAATTTGCATAGCTTACCCAGAATTGTCTTGTGCATTGGTAACATTGTATATGAGTTGTTTCTGGGTATAAAGCAAGCAGGGATTCTTGCCTAGATGTGCTAATTTCCTTTATATACCATGTACCTTTTAACCCCTTATACATTTTATAAATTAATATTTATATGAATATTATTTTTTTGTATATATGAGTGTAACACTTTATTTTAATGTACTTATGTTGTGTTTGGTGCACTTTCTTTTTACCCCTATCATTTTAATTTTACATTTTAACAATTATATTTGTGCTTAAGCGCACCCGTTGACTTTCAACTTGCTTAGCGTGACCCACACTAACATTAGTGCACCATTTTTAATCTAGCCCAATGGTATTCTTTGCACATAAAGCATAGCAAGATATTCTCAGTGCACCAGCATAATAAATACTGCAGCTGCTCAGAGCACCAGTGGTGATGTATCATGTCAGCAATTAACAAATTGAGTCATTATCCAGATGGTAACCAGCACCTTAGGCTTGATTTTGAGGTATCCTTAGCATAAATGTAAGAATGTATGGTGACCCTTGACAAGTGATGACATTACTTTCCTGCCTTCCATATAAAAAAGGATGGCACCACTGATCAAGATTTAAAAAAAAAAAATGTTTTGTGATCAAAGGGATTTAATTAATAGAGTAAAAGCAAACTTGGTGGGAAATAGTACCAGTCTTTTCATTATTGTAATACCATTTTGTTATTAGCTGCATTTCATATTTTCAAAGATGTAAAAACATGATTAATTCAACATCTTCCCATGATGAATGGTTAAAGATGTAAGTCGAGACACTTTATACTTTTACATTTTTAATGACTGAAACAGTGGGAGACAGTTTTAAACCTGTAGAGTGAATTTTATCTCAAATATATATATTGGCCTATATTTGAATCTATTGGAAGAATCTCACAAATTTGTTTACTGAGTACAATAAGCTGTTTGCAAATAAAAAAGATTTCCAAACCGTCTGAAAATCTGTTTTTGATATTATTTTCAAATTACTTCAGTCTTTGTTAACTCTTCAAATAGGTTGCCTTGGAAAAGCTAACCAAAATATTACACCCCAGCATAAAAACCACTTTTTTTTACACAGTTTTCAGGATTCAGATAGGGCATGCAATTTTAAACAACTTTCCAATTCACTTTTATCATCAAATTGGCTTTGTTCTCTTGGTTTTCTTAGTTGAAAGTAAACCGGCACCAGATGGCGCTAAGCCAGATTTCCTGCACGGCTATTGGCTAAGAGGTGGAAATGTCACCTTTCAGCCAAATAGAGTTCTGTCATGGGCTGCCTTAGTTGCTCAGTGCGGCGAACGCTGAAAACAAATAAAGGAGCTTTCAGCATGAAGTATTTCCAATGGTAAATCCTAGTATTTCACATACGCTAGGATTTACTATCACTTTAAATGACACAGGCCATTTTGGCATTTTTGTTTAGTATTGGTTCAACCATAATTATCCTTTCCCGGCCATGGGCCATGACAGCAATACGCCAGGGTTAGCTCCTCCCCCCACCCCCTCAGAACAGGAAATGTAATCAAAAGATACCAAAAGTACCCTATAGCCCCTGTACTTCCTCAGTTCTTTTTCCTGTCCATACTCCTAGGACTTTGTCATTTCCTTTATGGATATTTAATTTTATTTTATTGCTTACCGGGGGCTGTTTAGCCTCATGCTTGGGGAGAGTTCTGCCTCTCTCCCCCTGGAAGCTGCAGTACATGGCGCTTCTCCAAGGATGACCCCCTGCAGGACCCCCTTTAGCGACCGGGGGTAAGAAGCTTGCAGTGATCCGCTGGTAGCAGCATGGAACCCAGGAGCAGAATAAATCGTCAGGTACCTGCAGAACCATTAGGGAATGGTTCCTTCATACAGGCAAGGTGGGGGAAGCAGGTTAACAGTGCAAATCAGGTACTTCCCTGTTTTTCTTGTTGCCATGGTAACAGACATGTATATCATATATAGGGCTCTTTCGGCGCCTTTTTTTAGTTAGTTTGAATGTAGCATCATGTTGGTTACTTCCTGTTTGTTCTCCTAGTCTGTTTTCAGTGCAGCAGGTAGGTGTTTTTTTTTCTCCCTTGTTTTCTTTTCTGTTTTTTTTGGCATTTGTGCTTTTCTTTTTACTTAGTTTGTATTTTTCTTCTGTTAGTTGCCCCAGTTTTCATAGCTTCCCCCATACGCCCTGCTGCTCTTACCTCAGTCCCAAGGGCCTTCAAGAAATGGGGCAGATGACTTAGAAGAGGATATTAAGGAGGGGGTCCGTAGATCTCATCTCTCATACAGTTTCAGACATACAACTGGCAGCTGACTTTTATACTGAAGCTTCAGTGGATCTGGTCAGATCAACGGCACAATCCATGGTGTTAAATGTGGCAAGCAGGAGAGCCTTATGGTTGAAGGCATGGGATGCTGATACAAGCTTCTAAGAACAGCTTATGTGCCCTTCCCTTCCAGGGCGAGATGTTGTTTGGTCAGCATCTGGGTGACTGTATTGAAAAAGCTGCAGAAGGTAAGAAGGCCCTTTTGTCTTCAGACAGAAGAGGAGGTCGCTCATCTGGCAGGGATCGCTGTTCCTTTCTGGAACCAGGGAGACAAGCTTTCAGCCCTGGAGAGGTGGAAAATTTTCCAACAAGTTCTGACATGTTTGCGGCCCAGTTTCCAGAGCTTGGGGCAAGATTACTCAGGTTCTCTGGGATCTGGTGCCGATCCATAGAAGATGCTTGGGTCTGCAGTGTCGTCTCGATAGGGTGTCATCTGGAGTTTGAAGTCATACCTCCTCCTCCAAAGTTTTTCGTTCCCACTTTCCCAGAGGACCGGGAAAAAGAAGGCAGCTCTGAGGCAGTTTGTGGAATCCCTTCTGCAGGACAGGGTTATCTGTCCAGTTCCACAGGGAGAGCACTACAAGGGTTTTTATTTCAAAATGTTTCTGGCTCCAAAGGGTCCGGAGAATTGGAGGCCAATCCTGGATCTCTCACGGCTGAATACCATCTTGCGTGCAAGAAAATACAGGATGGAATTCTTGCAGTCCATCATAAAGATGGTCTCTCCAAATGTTTGGATGGCTTTGGTGGATCTAAAGGATGCCTATTTCCACATCCCCATGGCCATTTCCCATCAAAAATATCTGAGGTTTTGTCTGGACAACAAACATATTCAGTTTCAAGCCCTCCCCTTTGGTCTAAGTTCTGCTCCCCGAATATTCTCCAAGGTTCTGGTAGCCTTGATTGCAGAGATACGGAAGAAAGGGATACATATATACCACTATCTAGACGATATTCTGTATCCTGGGGGAGGACGAGTTATCTTTAGAAGCCCTTGCTACAGGCCATGATCATTCTACAAGATTACGGTTGGGTCTTGAACCTCCACAAGGGCCAGCTGGTTCCCTCTCAGCAGATGATTTTCCTAGGCCACCCTATTCAATACCCATTGGGGTCTAGTTCAGTTGTCAGAGGACCGTGCAGTCAGGCTGAGGATGAAGATTTGACTGGTGCTCCGGCTCAGGCAAATCTCAGCAAAGGGTTTCATGAGTCTGCTGGGGATGTTTTGCTCCACCATTGGTCTGATCGAGTGGGCTCAATGGCATCTCAGGGTTCCTCTGCTGTCCTTCCTTTCACAGTTCAAGGGGCAGGAGTCTGCATCAACCCATTCTAGTCTCTGAAGTGGTCAAGAAAGAGCTGATGGGGTGGCTATAACATCTTCTGCAGGGTTTCACCTGGGAGATATTGACTGGAAAATAGTAACGACGGATGCAAGTCAGTTGGGATGGGGAGCTCATATGGGCAATTACTGTGTTCAGGGAACTTGGCCTATCACCATGAAGAAGATTCCATCGAACCTCTTAGAGTTGAGGGCAGTGTTTAAGGCTCTGATTCAGTTGGAAAGTGTGATCTGTCATCATTGGGTCAAGATTCAGACGGACAACAGGACTGCGGTGGCATACTTGAATCATCAGGGAGGCACATGCAGTCAGGACATTATGAGGATTATTGTTTTTTCTGATGCAATGGGCACAACCTCAGCAGACATATCATTCAATCTGGGAGATTGTTGCTTTGCAGACTGGGCATTTCAGATGATTGTGGATTGCTGGGGTCTTCCAGAGGTAGATATGTTGGCTTCCTTTTAGAACCAGCAGGTAAAAATTTTCTTCTCGAGATCCCCTCATCCTCAAGCGGAAGACTGGGATGTCCTGTCCTGCTCATGGAAGTTCAAGAGGGGTTATGCCTTTCCTCCAGTGCCTTTGATTCTCAGCCTTCTCAGGAGAATCCGCAGAGAGAAAGTGGAGGTGTTGGCAGTAATCCCTTATTGGCCCAGGAGACCTTGGTTTCCCATGTTGTTAAGTCGGTCCATAGAGGCTATTATGATTCTACCTGCAATGCCAGACCTGCTGCACCAGGGTCCTCTTCTACATCCGGATCCACAGTCTCTCAAACTGAGGGTCTGGAGATTAAGAAACAGCAACTGAGAGAAAAAGTTTTTTTGGATCAAGTCATCTCCACTCTCATGCAAGCAAGGAAGAAGTACACTTCTACTGCATATTACCGAATTTGAATATTTTTTTTGGAATGGGCCTCCCACAAAGGATTCTCTCCATGTTCCTTTTCTTCTGTGGAGCTATTGAGTTTTCTCCAGGATGGTCTAGACAAGGGACTCAGCTTGAATACCTTGAAAGTTCAAGTTACAGCATTATCGGCCGTTTCAGGTGTTAAATGGGCATTGGATCCTGATTTGGTTTGATTTCTATGGGCTGTTATGCACATCAGACCTCCTAAGAAGTCTTTTTCACCTCCATGGGATTTGTGGTGACATTTTATCCCAGGAATATTGGAATATAGCTCACAGATTTTATAACTGGCAATTCACATAGCTGGTTTATTCAAGTAGTTCTTTTGTCTAGTGTCTGTCTAGGTGGGACACTCCCCAATGGCCTGTGAGTGGCATTTGATAAGCCACTCCCTTTTGAATTGGGGTATAAAATACTGTAACACCAGAACCTCTGTCTCTTTTTATCCTGCTCCTGCTAAAAGATGAATGATGTTGGACACAGATAATCTGGCTAAGTATTTCTGGGATAATATTCTGTGTAGCAGTATTGCACAAATTGGAGTTGTAGTAGAGTTGCCCTGTATTAATTAAATTTTGGACTGTTTATCTGTAAAATAGATGTGTATATACCTGTAAATATTTATCTTATTATTAACATATATTGATTCCTAAATAAACTGTTTGGAAATAATAGAGACCCTCTCATAGAGTTTATTTCACAATTTATTTGTGTTGGTTTTAGTGGTTTCACCATAGAGATTTAGTATATTATATTTAGTAGAAAGTAAAGATATTTTAAATTAATAAATAACCACATGATTTGCCACTTGTTTTATCTGCTTTTCAGAAAACTCCTTTTGAACCTTTGGAGGACATCCCTTTGATGCTCCTTACTCTAAAGTCTGTGCTATTGGTGGCTCTGATCTTGGGTCAGAGGGTTTCAGAACTGGGTGCTCTGTCAGCATAGGAATTGCTTATATCCTTTTTTCCAGATAAAGTTGTGTTGTGGACTGTTCCCTAATTCCACCCTAAGGTGGTTTCCTCTTTTCACCTTGACCGGGAAATTGTTCTCCCAACATTTATCCCGAATCCTATTTCTGCGGAAGAGGAGGCCTGGCAAACCCTAGATGTTGTCCGGTGTTTGTCTATTTACCTTCAGAGATATATGGATTGTAGGATATCCTCATGGCTCTTTGTCCTTTCCACAAGTCCTAAGAGAGGGGAGATGCCTCAGTGGCTACTATTTCTCAATGGATAGTGTCGGCCATCTCAAAGGCCTATGAATGGTGTCAGGTTCCGGTTCCTCAGGACATTAAAGCACATTCTACTCGAGCCTTATCTGCTTCCTGGGCAGCTGCTGCACACATTCCTACAGACCAGATATGCAAGGCGGCATCATGGTCTTCTGTGAATACATTTATTTCTCCCTGCCTCTTTGATGTCAGATCAGCTAACCAGGCTAATTTTGGAGCAGCTGTTTTGGCAGCATCATAATTTATGTTTTGTCAACAATTAATACACTTTTTTGCAGCAGTATCTTCTGTTGTTGTGTTTTCTTTTCCCTCCCAGAGTTCTTGTGCTAGGGTATTACCCTGGTGTATTGCTGTCATGGCTAACACCTGGAATAGGGAAAATTTACTTCATACTTTTTTTTCCTTTCCTGGTTATGGGCCATGACAGCAATACGGTCCCACCCTTTGGTGTGGATGGTTACGAACTGAAGAACACAGGGGCTATAGGGTACTTATGGTATCTTTTGATTCAATTTCCTGTCCTGAGGAGAGGAGCTAACCCTGGCGTATTGCTTTAATGGCCCATAACCGGGAAAGGAAAATAATGGTAAGTATGAAGTAAATTTTCCCTATTCTCTTATTAAGAGCACCCATACAAATTATACAGTTTTTTTTAAACAGACAAACAGGGAATTCTTGGGATACAATATATAGGTGCATAAAATAACAATAAATATGAATTTACTCTTCAAACATATGGTATAAATTAATAAAAAAACATTATTTTGCAGTTTTCTTTATAACGATTAAATCAAATAACCCCCCCAAACCCTATTAGTATAAAGTAGTAGTAGTAGTTAAAGAAAAATATTTCCAGTTAAATTAATTATGTTGTCCTGATTTTAGTAATACTCATTTTATCTAGGTTTCCAAGTAATTAATAGCAAGTATAGACCAAATACTACAAAGATGGAATTATTGGTTTAATGCTAAAATGTGCTATGTTTGGACTGTAAGCTAAACAGCTGTGTCTGCTACATAAAAGCATATATTTCTAGGATTTATATACGCCAGGGACTTTACCTAACAGTATTTTGACACTTAAAAAAAATAGGTAATCCCTTTATTATGGTTATATTAATATACTTTTTACCTTTGTGAGTACCTTGTATCTAAGCCTTGACAGACTGCCCCCTTATTTGAGTTCTTTTGACAGATTTACCTTTATTGCATGCCCTATCTGAATCATGAAAGTTTTATTTTCACTGTCCCTTTAACAATTTTATCGCCAAAGCCAGAAAATAACATTTAGAAATTAAAAAAAAAAAAAAACTTTATTAAAATAAAATGATAAAAAAATATACTTTATTAAAATAAAATGTAAATATATATATATATATATATATATATATATATATATATACAATTTATTAAAATAAACTCTTTGTTTCACATGTGTCCACAAGGAAAGAAGAGAAGGGGTCAAAACAAACAATTGTTAACAAAATAATGGCTTGTCATTTTTGACATTTGTTCACTGTGACTTTCTGTCACAGTGAACAAATGTATGGGGCATCACTGGACTACTTAACTTCTGAGGCATTCAGTGATTGCCCAGTGAGCCTGATATCAGCATGCATTGTGGCATGCCAGTATCTAGGCTCCATTTTAAGTATACAATCACTGTAACTGGATATCACAGTTATTATATACTCAGTAACAGTTATATGTGATTGTTTATACTTAATCTGAGAGTAGGATATACAGATGTTCATGAATTATTGCAGATATATAGATATATATATATACACTTGGCTAATAGATTCATAAGCAAACATTTCTAATGAATTTTAAACTTGGTGGTTTAAAAAATAAAAACCCAAGTTCAGAATGATGTTTCTCCACAGCTTACTTTAAAAACTGGAATCTAGACTTTCAAAGCATTACAAACTTGTCTCAGAGGTGTGTGTGATGAAAAAAAACTTGAACAATGCTGCATGCTTGAGCAGGAAATGTTAAGCAGAAGGGCATTGACTGAATAATTATTTTTGTTAAAAAGGTTCAAATAAAGATACAAATCCTCACTGGATGTAAACTTTCATTTTATTGTTAACTTGCCATCTGTTTTCTAATGTACTTTTATTCTGAACTGTGATACACAAAATACAGAGGTACTTGGTGCACAGATGTTGAGGTTTTCACAAAGGGAAGGCAATCAATAACATTTTTCTCTGTGCAGTCATGAACTATGAAATAGTGTGGATAATTCATCAGATCATTATTATGAATTAAGTACTGAATGCATTGATTATGATAGTTATTTTAATTACTTAAAGGCAGCTAGAATGTGAACATATGTTGGTTGTTTTCTGAAATACATTTCAAGTATTATTATTATTTTATTTTTTTTTAAATAAAGGTCAATATCGACCAGCAACAGAGCCAAAGCAAGTATTTGAAAAAAAAAAAATAAAAAAGAAAAAGAGAACAGTATGTACCTGGGATGCTAATCTGGAGATGTTTTCAATTACATAGATGGATCTTTTTTTGCACAAAAGATTCAGTCTTCTTGGGAATTGGAAACAAAGACCTAAAACTCCCTGTGGAGATTATATCACACACTCAAATGCTGGCCAAGAATAACTCTCCAGAGATATAATTTAGTATATAATGCTTACACTTAAAGGGACAGTCAAGGCCAAAAAAAACTTTTATTTTTCAAATATGGCATGTAATTTTAAACAACTTTCCAATTTACTTTTATCAACAATTTTGCTTTGTTCTCTTGGTATTCTAGTTGAGAGCAAACCTAGGAAGGCTCATGTGATAATTTCTAAGCCCTTGAAGGCCGCCTCTAATCACATGCTTTTGTATTTCACAACAGGATAGAGTAGTTCAGGTAAACCATATAGATAGCATTGTGATCACGCCCGTGGGTTGTGGCAGACACTGCACTAATTGGCTAAAATGCAAGTCAATAGATAATAACTAAAAGTCATGTGATTAGGGGCGGTCAGGAGATGCTTAGATACAAGATAGTCACAGCAGTAAAAAGTGTATTAATATAACTGTGTTGGTTATGCAAAACTGGGGAATGGGTAATAAAGGGATTATATATCTTTTTAAACAACAAAAATTCTGGTGTTGACTGTCCCTTTAACAGTAGCTAGCTATAATGAATTCCAATGGTTAGTTTAAATGTGTAGTACATTCAAATACAGTAAGGAATAACTATATATTTTAGTACAGCATACCCCAATACAAATGGACACCTGAAACATTAACGTTTATTAACTTGTACTGTGACTATGTTTTTGAGTTTTTCATTAACTAAATAACACAACCAGTACATTTCCATTTCCAAATTTTCCTGATGCCTTATTTGGGTTCATAGAAGCTTAATAAATGACTTTCTTAAAACTGACAGAATTCTAAATGACTAAAGTCATGAAAAGTGTCCTACTGTCACATAGCTATAAAACAGGCTGGAGAGGGTTAAGATAACTTATTATGGAAGTTTATTTATCTATTTAAAGAAAGCAGCAACATGAAAAATCACACTACTTAAATAAAAACTGGGAAAATAAAAAAAAAATGAAAGAAAACAAATTATTTAAAAATTAAAAATATAACCATTTAACCCAAACTTTTAAGTGTTATATACAAAATGGAATACTGCTCTACATTACTTCTTGGGTCCCGGGGAGGGTGCGATAATATCTCACACCACACCATAAGATAGAGGCTTCAACTTTGGGTGACAGGTGCACTTACATAAGTGCTGTCTCAGTCTTATAACAATTAGTGTCACTCTACAGAAACTTACATTATATAAACATCATATACAGCAGCGGTCGCCAACCAGTGGTCCATGGACCACTGGTGGTCCACGAGAAGATGTTGGTGGTCCTTGACACCAGCAAGCATGAATTAATCTCCTCTGATGGTGTCACCCCAGTCGCGCCGCAACTCCCTACAGTGCCTGGATGGACATCAGTGAAAACCGACAGAGGAGAAGTTAAATTACAATATCCCTACACACATTGCGTAGTATTGCGCAACTTGCGTAGCTAGATTTTATTTTAACTCCTCCTGCCCGGTGCGCTGCTCAGAGAAAGATGCTTCCATTCTAAAGCCAGCAGAGGTTGGTATAGTCTTGGCTTGAAATAGTGGAATTAAAGTATATAAAAAAAGAAAATCTCTTTGTTGTAGTTTTCCTAATTCCTTCAGATGGACTTACATCACTGTTTGTCTTCCTCACCTCCATCTTCTTTTTTTTAATTAAATATTAATTATTTTTCATTCTAATAATTTTCCCACGCACAAAGCAATTCCACCTGAATTCCAGTAATTGCCATCCAGCAGATCAGCCATATCCCTCCAGTAACATTAGTCATGGTTAGCTCACATCCATATTGAGAGCTTTGTGATATAAACTTAATTTATTACAATGTCTGTCCATGATCATAAATAGTTTTGAATAATTCCTAACTGGGGAGGTAACTTGGAAGTCTTGTAGTGCTTTTAAACATAATTATTTTTTTCCCACTTTCTGTCTCTCTGTTTCCAGCTCAAAAGTTGGCACTCACCTTCATCTGTCATTTGGAAGTATTCTCTCAGTTCTGTCATTCAGTTAGTTAATTCCAAAAAATAATTCTTAAAAATGTGTAAATATATACATACAGGGAGTGCAGAATTATTAGGCAAATGAGTATTTTGACCACATCATCCTCTTTATGCATGTTGTCTTACTCCAAGCTGTATAGGCTCGAAAGCCTACTACCAATTAAGCATATTAGGTGATGTGCATCTCTGTAATGAGAAGGGGTGTGGTCTAATGACATCAACACCCTATATCAGGTGTGCATAATTATTAGGCAACTTCCTTTCCTTTGGCAAAATGGGTCAAAAGAAGGGCTTGACAGGCTCAGAAAAGTAAAAAATAGTGAGATATCTTGCAGAGGGATGCAGCACTCTTAAAATTGCAAAGCTTCTGAAGCGTGATCATCGAACAATCAAGCGTTTCATTCAAAATAGTCAACAGGGTCGCAAGAAGCGTGTGGAAAAACCAAGGAGCAAAATAACTGCCCATGAACTGAGAAAAGAGAGAGCTCCAGTCCGACTCAGACGCCAGCAAGGTGGAGGTGGAGTACTGGTTTGGGCTGGTATCATCAAAGATGAGCTTGTGGGGCCTTTTCGGGTTGAGGATGGAGTCAAGCTCAACTCCCATTCCTACTGCCAGTTTCTGGAAGACACCTTCTTCAAGCAGTGGTACAGGAAGAAGTCTGCATCCTTCAAGAAAAACATGATTTTCATGCAGGACAATGCTCCATCACACGCGTCCAAGTACTCCACAGCGTGGCTGGCAAGAAAGGGTATAAAAGAAGAAAATCTAATGACATGGCCTCCTTGTTCACCTGATCTGAACCCCATTGAGAACCTGTGGTCCATCATCAAATGTGAGATTTACAAGGAGGGAAAACAGTACACCTCTCTGAACAGTGTCTGGGAGGCTGTGGTTGTTGCTGCACGCAATGTTGATGGTGAACAGATCAAAACACTGACAGAATCCATGGATGGCAGGCTTTTGAGTGTCCTTGCAAAGAAAGGTGGCTATATTGGTCACTGATTTGTTTTTGTTTTGTTTTTGAATGTCAGAAATGTATATTTGTGAATGTTGAGATGTTATATTGGTTTCACTGGTAAAAATAAATAATTGAAATGGGTATATATTTGTTTTTTGTTAAGTTGCCTAATAATTATGCACAGTAATAGTCACCTGCACACACAGATATCCCCCTAAAATAGCTATAACTAAAAACAAACTAAAAACTACTTCCAAAACTTTTCAGCTTTGATATTAATGAGTTTTTTGGGTTCATTGAGAACATGGTTGTTGTTCAATAATAAAATTAATCCTCAAAAATACAACTTGCCTAATAATTCTGCACTCCCTGTAATGTAAACTTAGCTATGGTTATACTAGTTATGTACAGTATGTGTGTGTGTGTAAAAAAAAAAATAATGTTAGTGGTCCACGAGATTCAAAATTGTGAGTTTAGTGGTCCCTAAGGTCCAAAAGGTTGGCGACCCCTGATATACAGTACAACACAAAAATGAATGGTCTTATGCCCTCTCTATGTAGCTGGTGGTTTCTTTAAAAAGTCAATTACTGGACGGGGGCGGAGCCAACTACTGAGGCAGCTAGACGTGTTCCTGTGCAGCTCCGGGCTCTTAGATATAAGAATTGGATTTAATCAATATATAAAGAGCCCAAACTTTGCTTATATTATTTCAGAAAACTAACTTTATTCATCATACAGTTCCTGAAGCTGAAGATACCCTGCTTAATGAGCACAACGCTACTCTCTACTTTCAAGCCACGCCACGTGGAGTTTCCAGCCCGCACTTATACTCCAGCGGCACTGCTGATATGGAAGCCCTAGAACTGTGGGAGCAACGTACCCAGCAGCTATTGGAAAGGCACTTTAAGACTTTGAAGGATGATTTAACATCGCTACTATATACCCTCACTTCACGGATGAACCATGCAGATGAGAGCGCTGACACTGTACAATATATCGGTAGCTGCGAGGCGCTTGCTGACATGGAGTGTGCTGAACTTTGCGGGGTGGATCGCCTATCAGACCTTCCCCTTCTACCATCTATGCCGGTGAAACTGAAACCCGGGGAGACACAGTGCTCGGTTACTATGAGCCCACATGCTGAGACGCCATCTCCGGCCTTACCGACTCACAAAACTCCTCTGGCCCTACTCCAAGCTGTCACACCGATGCTTGGGAATTGCCCCCAGGTGTTGGCTGCCACACGAAGTCCGGCTACATTTAACCCATCCCCTGGTGTGGAATCTCTCTATGCTAGTGCCCGATTCCAGCGTGTAAGTCCTCAGCTCTACAATGGCACTTATCTTTCTGTGTGCCGCGGAGACCCTTCGGTTCATTGTGCAGCCAGCCTTACTACAAGAATTGGTGTCGGTTGAGCGATCGGCTGACTCAGTGCGACGCTACCCTTCAGGGTTGAACTCTACTGCTCAGACACTGCCTTCTACAGTTTTGCAGAGACAAGCTTGTTTAATAGTTTACACAGTACAATGGTTTAATAGCTTACACTGTTTGATGTACTCTCCACTATGTTATGGTTCTACATATGGTTGCATGTTGGCTGACTCTTTTTTTTTTATATATAGACTCACAACGACTTGCACCTTTTTTATACATATAGTGTAACACTGACACGAAATTGAAATGCATGTCCTTTTGTTTATCTCCTATGCTAACGTTTGACTGCTAATGCTTACATATATTCTATCCTTAGAGTATTCAATTTAGGGCAATGCCTTAATGTAATCATGTTTAGAAGTCTGTTGCTCAGGATTTTTGTGTGGTTTAGCCTCATATATTTATATGAATACTATAATGTCTTGTTGTTGCCCCACACCAGTTTTATGTGCCCCTTAATATGAGAAAAACGGCAATGTCTCAGAACCCAGGAGCAGATCGTACACTTTTTCCTATCTCCAGCTGATGGGCGGTAAATAAGATTATACTTAATATCCTGCCCTTGCGGTCCACAAACAGTGTCCACTAGTATTACAACGATAAGGGCAGTGTGTTGCATTTAAACTCCATAGCAGGTGATGCATGTTTTCCCCCCTAGCTATTGGGTATTTATCTAATGGTAAGGCATACTCAGGCCGGGTATAGGGCCCATACCTGGCCAGTAGAGTTTACTACGTTAAACCATGTTTAGATATGGTCACACTAATACCCTGCTTGCTTTAATAATCTAAGCACTACTGCATCCAACTGATTAGTTGTACAGTTTGATAAGTATTACCGGCTATCGATTGAAACATTGTTGTTACCAGTGGATTAGCTCGCTGAATGATGTTTTATTCATAGAGTTATTGTTTTTACATATGCTGAATGAATGTTCTCTGTTATCACTGTCATACCACTTTAAAGTATTATGCTTGCAGCCATTTACTACCCTATCACAACACAACATTGACAACTTTACTATTTAGGCTCCACACTAATCTCTACCCACATATGCCTCCTGTTTTATAATTACAAGCTTCCCTCTGTTTTAGATATGTTTTAACTACTATATTTGCAAATTGCTAAGCAGTCAAGGCAATTAAGTGGAACCTACATATTGACCATATTTATGCTTAATAAGTTGGCATTTGACACGCCTCTGTATTTCTAGCTTCTTGCATGTTGGACTTGGCTGGCACCTGCTGAGGTCCTTGATTCACATAGTTAAGCCCGACTTGTTCCGTCAGGCTTTAGTTATATTCCCCTGCTACAAGTAGTCTCCTTTGCCTTATTTTGACACATAAAGTTAGCTTTAACCTTATAGTCTGGGATATGTGTCTAGTGTAGGCTGGTCCTGCACAATTGTTGTTCATGCCGCCTGTCATGTTTACACATAACCTCCTCCCCCCGCACTCCATAATGTACCTCCTAGTTCAGGAGTGCTAACTATGCGGCTTATCTACCCTATGCCGCACTTCTATTATCAATCCTAATACTACCTACAAATAGAGTTAAAGTTTTTGAACCCAAACTTATTGTTTCTTACTACACTATATTCTCCTGAATGCAACATACCCACATATTATATTATAATATCTATCTATAATACTTATAACTCTACCTATAACCAATATAAAAAATGAAAAGAGGTAGGTTTGAGGCCCAAAAGTGGTCTCTCTTATTTTATATTAACCTTCGGTAGTTGTTTTATTTTGCTTATGCTTGAGGTCCTGGAGAGGCCTTTGGAGTTCATTAGAAGGTTCACGTTTAAATTGGCAAATCACATCTGTAATCTAGTGTTGGTCACTAATGCTTGTTCTCCTTCCTAGATTGTTTGTTTACACCCAACATTGTAATGTATTTGGCATGCTTTGTAATGACTACCTGTGCATACTGTATTCTCTTCTTTTATTGTGATTTGCTTTTTGAAACCTCAATAAAAAATATATATAAAAAAAAAAAAAAAGTCAATTACTTGTCTACATATTGATATTTCAAGTTCTCTCGGGTATTAAAGATACCATAACAACCCTACCTTGACAATAAATGGGGTCAACTGACTAATCTTGAAAATAAATGGCTCATCTTGTGAAGTAGGGGTGGGTCATCTTTAAATCTTTGAATTGAGGGTTATATGAACATTTAGTTATTATCTAAGCACCATGGCAAGATCAATACCTGATTTAACTTATACATACTGTATATAAAATTAGAAAGGTACAGAGAAACTACCTATATAATTTGCGGGATTCAAGAATGCAGGAGACAACTAGAAGCAGTAGTCAGGAGCTAGCCAATGTTTGTAGCCATATAAGTTATCAGGAACCAGGCTACAGTATCAAATGGGTAAGCCGAGTAGTTAGGTCTCAAGTCTGGGTGAGGAACCAGTAAATCAGTCCCTATTCAGGTCATGAAGCTTGGGGAGGAACCAGAATTTTTTTTCCAAAGATGGATCCAAGGGTCAGAAGCTAGGTAGTCAGTTAGGAACAGGCAACACATCAAGGGAGCAGGGAAGAAGCAAACACCAAGAAACAGGCAATGATTAAATCAGTAAAGGGGTATCATGAGCAAGAATGCAAAAACATCTTCAAAGAACAACCAAGCACCAAATAGCATTCTCAGGGAGCATTTATAACTTCTTATTCCTCTTTTGACACACTTTTTGCAGCAGGGTTATTTTGGACGTTAACTATACTGCCTATGCTATGTTTAGTTGAGAAGTACTCCAACTTTGTTTCACCCCAAGACCTGAATAGTGCTATGAATGTCAATTCCACAGGGATCAGCACTGTCCTTAGCTCATCTCAGGACTTCTGTAGCACTACCTGTAATAAGCTGGTTAAGGTTGTGGATCACATCCGCGGAAATAATAGGATTGTATGCCTTACTTTAAGATACAGTGAGGAAGTTACAATGTATCTGTCTGTATGGCAGTTGAAAGTTACTATTTGAATAGAATTCCTGATCAGTATTTCTGAGTCAGGTTGATGCTGGTTATATCTGAATGAATCCCTGATAGGTTGGACTGGAAATCACTCTGGATCTGTAGGCACTCATACAAAGGAGTTTGGCAATAGTACTATTTTAGGATAGGCAATTGGTGTAATAACAAGTATTCAGGTTGCACAGCAGTTGTTAACCAATCGCTCCGTGGATGGGATACTCCTTTCCTGAGAGTCACTGAGTACACAGGGAGAGACTGAGGTGTGTACAGATGCTGCACGCTGTTAGTCTATTGAGGTGGATTCACGCTGAGAGCTGCGCTGTTTGTGAGAGCTGACATGCAGATGGGTGGAGTCCGGTTGTGTGCTGTGCTGTAGCGATACTCACAAGCGTTTCAGTCTGTTGTTTATCAAGCTACTCCTGAAGCGTGTGAAGAGGAATGAGAGGAGGTATCCTGTGAGTGGGGTTCAGTAAAAGTAAAAGCGTCTGTACAAAGTCATAAAAGTTCACAAGCTGATAACGGATGAGACCGCAGTTGCGGTATGAGAGACACTCGATCTGCAAGAGGCAATTTAAGCAGGAAAATAATGCAGCAGCGGTGTTTGTTAATCCGGATTAGGAACAGTTCAGACTTAGCATATAAGTCTCTTTCAGTAGCTCAGGTAGGCTCCGTATTAGGAAAGGCTTTAATACCTTAAGATAGGTAGACTTGAACAGAGAGAGGTAAATCCCTGTGGCAGGTCTGTGAAGCTGTTTGCTAAACTGGAAACAATACTGAAGCAGGGAGGGAGGCGTGTCCAGGCTTTAAATAACCTTGCTAGGTGTGAGCACAGGTAAAATTAAAGGGACAGAAGGAAGTAAGGGAAATCCATGACATACCCCCCACCTCAGGGTAGGTGCCCCGCAGCTACGAATCTAGGTCGTTCGGGATTCCTCCTGTGAAATAGGGAGACCAATCTGGGAGCACGGACATTCAAAGAAGGTTCCCAAGAGTCATTCTCCTCAGAGAATCCCTTCCAACGGATTAAGTATTGAAAAGATCCACGGTAAATACGGGAGTCCAGGATGGTATCAACTTCGTATTCCGTGTCCGAATCCTGTAAGAACAGAGGAGGAATCTGGCTGGTCACCTGTCTAGTTTCACAATGAGGTTTTAATAAAGAGACATGGAAGGTGGGATGAAGTCAAAAACTAGAAGGCAGATCCAAAGTAACAGCATTTTGGTTCACAATCTTTGTGATAGGATAGGGACCAATGAAGACAGCACTAAGTTTCTTGCTTGGGGTTTTCAGTTTGATATTCTTGGTCGACAGCCAGACCAGATCACCTATTTTATAGGAAGGTGGTTGACGTCTTCGGAGGTTATAATAACGTCTCTGATGAGCCTGAGCATCAGCTATATGCCCCTTGAGTTCTTTAAAAAGATCTTGGAGGTCCTTAGTGAGGTCATCAACCTTGGGACAGTTTGAATCTGTCCGAGGGTGAAGTTGGAAGGAAGGGTGGAAAGCATAATTCGCAAAAAATGGTGTCTTGGAAGTAGTGGAACTTGTAGAATTGTTGTATGCATATTCAGCCATAGCAAGGGTAGTAGCCCACTGGTCTTGTTGGTTGGAACAATAAGAGCGAATATACTGTTCGAGCCATTGATTTATTCTCTCCGTTTGGCCATTTGATTGGGGGTGGAATGAGGAGGAAAATCGGAGTTCTACTTGCATAGTGTCACATAATTTTTTCCAAAAACGAGAGGTGAATTGACTACCTCTGTCAGTTACAATGGAATCTGGGAGTCCGTGTAATTTGACGATGTTGTTCAAGAAAAGGACTGCAAGTTCTGATGAAGTTGGGAGCTTATGGTATGGTAGGAAATGGGCCATCTTGGTAAGATGATCAACAACGACAAGTATGGTATTGTAACCAAGTGACAATGGAAGTTCGACGATGAAATCCATTCCTATGGTTTGCCACAGTCGGTCAGGTATCTGTAATGGTAGGAGTAGTCCGAAAGGAGGTCTTTTTTCAGTCTTGGAAACGGTACATATGTGGCAAGATTGAACATATCTTTGCACAGAAGTTCTGATAGCAGGCCACCAGTAGGTACGTGAGAGAAGATCAAAGGTTTTGTGGATTCCAAGATGTCCTGCCATCGGTGAGTCATGATGTTCTTTTAACAAATTGTCTCGAAGGGTATGTGGTACATAAAGACGTCCTTGGTGGTAATAGAGACCATCTTGACCCAGTGTGAGTGTAAGCTTAGGAATGGAAGTATCTTTCTGTTGAAGGAGTTTAAGGACTTCAGGGTAAGTAGGAGATAGTGTAATGATATGCTCAGCTGGAATGACTGTACCGGGAGTATCGAAATAATGAGGATTGGTATCTTTTCTGGACAAGGCATCCGCTTTCCCGTTCTTACTCCCTGGTCTGTACGTTATATGGAAATCAAACCTTGATAGGAATAAACTCCATCTTAGCTGTCTAGAGGATAATGTTCGGTTAGTCAGAAGGTATTCCAGGTTTTTGTGGTCCGTATATATTAGGATCGGAAACTTACTGCCCTCTAGGAGATGTCTCCAGTGTTCTAATGAGACCTTGATCACTAACAACTCCTTTTCGCCTACAGGGTAGTTATATTCAGCTGGTGTCATTACTCGTGAAAAGAAGGCAACAGGGTGGAGTGGATCTTCTGGAGTTTTACGTTGAGACAAAATGGACCCTAGAGCGTAGTTGGAGGCGTCAACTTCAAGTACATAATGGGCATCAGGGTCTGGGAACTTGAGAATCGGTGCTTTAGTGAAAACATCCTTAAGGTGTTCGAAAATAGCCTGTGTTTGAGATGTCCAATGGAAGGTAGCATTGACGCTTGTAAGAGAAGTTAAAGGCTTAGTAAAAGAGGAATAATTCTTGATGAATTTCCTATAGTAATTGGAGAATCCAAGGAATATTTGCAGGTCCTTTTTGGAGGAAGGTATGGGCCAGTTTTTAATAGTTTGCACCTTTGAGTCATCCATCTGAATTCCTGTGGGAGTGATAGTATAACCCAGGAATGTGATAACAGAGGTATGGAAGATGCATTTTTCCAATTTGGCAAAAAGTCGGTGTTGTCTAAGGCGAGAGAGCACCCAACGGACGTGTTTTATATGTTCGATGATGTTCTTAGAGTATATCAGAATGTCGTCCAAGTATACTACTACACAGATGTCAAGGAGATCACGGAATATATCGTTTATTAGATATTGGAACATTGCCGGGGCATTACAGAGCCCGAAAGGCATCACCTTATACTCGTAGAGCCCATATCTTGTTCTAAAGGCGGTGAGCCACTCGTCTCCTTTTCGGATCCTGACGAGATTATAGGCTCCACGTAGGTCTAATTTAGTGTATATGGTGGCTTGACTGAGACGTTCGATGAGTTCGGGAATCAGAGGTAAGGGATAGCGGTTCTTGACTGTGCATTTATTAAGTTCCCTATAATCAATTATAGGGCGTAGAGAGTTGTCCTTATTTCTGACGAAGAAAATGCCGGCCCCAGCAGGGGAAGAAGAGGGTTGTATAAATACTTTCCTTAAATTCTCTGAAAGGTAAGTTTTGAGGTGATCTAGTTCAGGTTGTGATAGAGGGTATATGTGCCCGTAAGGGATGGAAGCACCTGGAAGTAGTTAAATACATCAAAGGATATGAATTCAATGTGTGCACTTGACGTGGAAACCTTGATGGGAATAGTTTGGTGTGTAATAGGACCGGAACTAATTGTATTACCATCAATAACTCTAATGGACACTGGTCTTGCTTTCAACACAGTGGGTATTTTATTTACAGTGACAAAAACAGAATCAATATACGAGGAATGTGCCCCAGAATCGATGATGGCTTCACTGATTTGCTGGTGTAGATCCCACTGTAAGGTAAGAGATAAAGAGCAGTAAGCAACTTGGTTAACATTAGTGGTTAAGCATGTGGTTTTTCTAAAGGACTTACATTTCTTCTGCCTTTGTAAGATAGGACACTCTCTTACAGTGTGTGCATTAGAAGCACAGTACATGCAGAGGTTGTTTATGCGTCTGCGATTCCTTTCTTCTGGTTGTAAAGGGCCTCTAGTGAATCCCGAATCCATAGGTTCTGAGGTTTGAGTGACTGTAGGTTTTTGATAAGTAGAAGAGGGTCTTGTGATAGTATCTATACCTTGTTTTTCTGATTTGCGTTCTCTCAACCTTCTATCAATCTGAATGCTGAGTGTGATTAGTCCTTCCAAGGAACTAGGAAGCTCTGTGCGAGCGAGTTCATCTTTAAGGGCATCGTTTAGATCTAGACGATACTGATTCCTAAGGGCAATTTCGCTCCACTCAGTATCTTTACTGTATTGCTTGAACTCACTTAAATATTCTTCCACCTGCTTTTTCCCTTGTTTAAGGGATCTCATTTTAGTTTCTGCAGTAAGCTGAGTGTTAATATCTTGATAAAGGATTGCCATTTCCTTGAAGAAGTCTTCCAGTGATGTTAAAATAGGATGATCCTGTTCAAAGAATGAGTCTGCCCACTTGCGGGGTTCACCTCGCAGAAAAGAAATGACCGTTAAAACCTTAACGCGTTCAGTTGCGTAGGTTTTAGGTTTTAGACTGAAAAGTAGATTGCAAGAATTTTTGAACTGAGAGAACATAGCCCTGTCTCCATGGAATTTATCGGGCATAGAGACTTGGGGTTCTGGGGTAGCCACTGGTGTGGCTGGTTTACCCATAGAGTCTTTTATTATATTGTTGAGTGTCTCATTTTGGACCTGTAATTCTCTAAGGCCATGACTTAGCTGATCCACCCTCTGGGAGAGAGCGTAAACAATTTTGGGTAATTCCGCTGGATCCATTTTTATGGCTTCAGTATTATGTAATAAGCTGGTTAAGGTTGTGGATCACAACTGCGGAAATAATAGGATTGTATGCCTTACTTTAAGATACAGTGAGGAAGTTACAATTTATCTGTCTGTATGGCAGTTGAAAGTTACTATTTGAATAGAATTCCTGATCAGTATTTCTGAGTCAGGTTGATGCTGGTTATATCTGAATGAATCCCTGATAGGTTGGACTGGAAATCACTCTGGATCTGTAGGCACTGCAGGAGACAACTAGAAGCAGTAGTCAGGAGCTAGCCAATGTTTGTAGCCATATAAGTTATCAGGAACCAGGCTACAGTATCAAATGGGTAAGCCGAGTAGTTAGGTCTCAAGCCTGGGTGAGGAACCAGTAAATCAGTCCCTATTCAGGTCATGAAGCTTGGGGAGGAACCAGAATTTTTTTCCAAAGATGGATCCAAGGGTCAGAAGCTAGGTAGTCAGTTAGGAACAGGCAACACATCAAGGGAGCAGGGAAGAAGCAAACACCAAGAAACAGGCAATGATTAAATCAGTAAAGGGGTATCATGAGCAAGAATGCAAAAACATCTTCAAAGAACAACCAAGCACCAAATAGCATTCTCAGGGAGCATTTATAACTTCTTATGCCTCTTTTGACACACTTTCTGCAGCAGGGTTATTTTGGACGTTAACTATACTGCCTATGCTATGTTTAGTTGAGAAGTACTCCAACTTTGTTTCACCCCAAGACCTGAATAGTGCTATGAATGTCAATTCCACAGGGATCAGCACTGTCCTTAGCTCATCTCAGGACTTCTGTAGCACTACCTGTAATAAGCTGGTTAAGGTTGTGGATCACAACTGCGGAAATAATAGGATTGTATGCCTTACTTTAAGATACAGTGAGGAAGTTACAATGTATCTGTCTGTATGGCAGTTGAAAGTTACTATTTGAATAGAATTCCTGATCAGTATTTCTGAGTCAGGTTGATGCTGGTTATATCTGAATGAATCCCTGATAGGTTGGACTGGAAATCACTCTGGATCTGTAGGCACTCATACAAAGGAGTTTGGCAATAGTACTATTTTAGGATAGGCAATTGGTGTAATAACAAGTATTCAGGTTGCACAGCAGTTGTTAACCAATCGCTCCGTGGATGGGATACTCCTTTCCTGAGAGTCACTGAGTACACAGGGAGAGACTGAGGTGTGTACAGATGCTGCACGCTGTTAGTCTATTGAGGTGGATTCACGCTGAGAGCTGCGCTGTTTGTGAGAGCTGACATGCAGATGGGTGGAGTCCGGTTGTGTGCTGTGCTGTAGCGATACTCACAAGCGTTTCAGTCTGTTGTTTATCAAGCTACTCCTGAAGCGTGTGAAGAGGAATGAGAGGAGGTATCCTGTGAGTGGGGTTCAGTAAAAGTAAAAGCGTCTGTACAAAGTCATAAAAGTTCACAAGCTGATAACGGATGAGACCGCAGTTGCGGTATGAGAGACACTCGATCTGCAAGAGGCAATTTAAGCAGGAAAATAATGCAGCAGCGGTGTTTGTTAATCCGGATTAGGAACAGTTCAGACTTAGCATATAAGTCTCTTTCAGTGGCTCAGGTAGGCTCCGTATTAGGAAAGGCTTTAATACCTTAAGATAGGTAGACTTGAACAGAGAGAGGTAAATCCCTGTGGCAGGTCTGTGAAGCTGTTTGCTAAACTGGAAACAATACTAAAGCAGGGAGGGAGGCGTGTCCAGGCTTTAAATAACCTTGCTAGGTGTGAGCACAGGTAAAATTAAAGGGACAGAAGGAAGTAAGGGAAATCCATGACACTACCACATACACCCTTCTTAGCTAGGGCTGAGACACTGTAGAAGAATGCTTAAGAAAAAAAAAATCACAGCTGTACTCAAGAAGCTCCAAAGAAAAATAGCAAATGTATCTTTATTCTATCACTTTAAAATTGCAAAAGGTAGGACAATAATCCTTACGTGTTTCATGCCTCTTGGCACTTAATCAGAGGATTCATTGTTTACATATTGCAACATATTTAAAGGGCCCTGGACCAATCAATGCATTATGCACTATGTCAAAGTCCGGACCTCACAACATGTTACAAAAGCAAATCCAATTAAAAACAATATTAAACTGAATCCAAATCTGAAAAGTCTTAACAAATTAAGCATAACAATTAATTTAAAAATGCTCTATAGAAATATATGATCTTATTAAATATACCATATCATAGTAGCTTATCACTTAAAATATTTATCTGGGAGTGTTTAAATTATAATCTCAATACAATTTAAATGATATCATATGATAGTTCAACAAAACTCAACCTTAACATTAAAAAAATATATTATAGATTATGACCTTTATAGAAACACTATCAGCTAGATTTGGAGTTTTGTCGGTAACGACCCGAAAATCTAACGCCAGCTTTTTTCTGGCCGCACCATAAAAATAACTCTGGTATTGAGAGTCCACAGAATGGCTGCGTTAGGCTCCAAAAAAGGAGCGTAGAGCATTTTTAACGCAGCTTCAACTCTCAATACCAGAGTTGCTTATGCAAGCGGCCAGCCTCAAAAACGTGCTCGTGCACGATTCCCCCATAGGAAACAATGGGGCTGTTTGAGCTGAAAAAAAACACCTGCAAAAAAGCCGCGTTCAGCTCCTAACGCAGCCCCATTGTTTGCTATGGGGAAACACTTCTACGTCTGCACTTAACACCCTAACATGTACCCCGAGTCTAAACAACCCTAACGCTGACACCTGCATTTTATTTTTAATCCCTAATCTTCCGCTCCGTAAACCGCCGCTACTTACATTATCCTTATGTACCCCTAATCTGCTGCCCCTAACACCGCCGACCCCTATATTATATTTATTAACCCCTAACCTGCCCCCCACAACGTCGCAGCCAGCTACCTACAATAATTAACCCCTAATCTGCCGAGCGGACCTGAGCGCTACTATAATAAAGTTATTAACCCCTAATCCGCCTCACTAACCCTATAATAAATAGTACAAAATTTCAAAAATCCCAGCCACTGAGTCTTAGAATCAAAAAGTTTTATTCTTCAACAAAAGATATGATCAAAATTGATCTTTCACAAAAAGCAATCATGAGTATCAAGGAAACATCAGGTGTAAGTTCACTCAAATCCACACATACCCCATCCGGGGTATGTGTGGATTTGAGTGAACTTACACCTGATGTTTCCTTGATACTCATGATTGCTTTTTGTGAAAGATCAATTTTGATCATATCTTTTGTTGAAGAATAAAACTTTTTGATTCTAAGACTCAGTGGCTGGGATTTTTGAAATTTTGTACTATTATTCAGTCTTTGACCGGACTTTATCCCGTGCCTGAGCGCACTAATTAGAAAGGGTGGTGCGGTCACACTTTATGGTATATACTATAATAAATAGTATTAACCCCTAATCTGCCCTCCCTAACATCGCCGACACCTAACTTCAATTATTAACCCCTAATCTGCTGACCGGAGCTCACCGCTATTCTAATAAATGGATTAACCCCTAAAGCTAAGTCTAACCCTAACACTAACACCCCCCTAACTTAAATATAATTTTATTCTAACGAAATAAATTAACTCTTATTAAATAAATTATTCCTATTTAAAGCTAAATACTTACCTGTAAAATAAATCCTAATATAGCTACAATATAAATTATAATTACATTTTAGCTATTTTAGGATTAATATTTATTTTACAGGCAACTTTGTAATTATTTTAACCAGGTACAATAGCTATTAAATAGTTAAGAACTATTTAATAGTTACCTAGTTAAAATAATTACAAAATTACCTGTAAAATAAATCCTAACCTAAGTTACAATTAAACCTAACACTATACTATCATTAAATTAATTTAATAAAATACCTACAATTACCTACAATTAAACCTAACACTACACTATCAATACATTAATTAAATACAATATCTACAAATAACTACAATGAAATAAACTAACTAAAGTACAAAAAATAAAAAAGAACTAAGTTACAAAAAATAAAAAAATATCTGCAAACATAAGAAAAATATTACAACAATTTTAAACTAATTACACCTACTCTAATCCCCCTAATAAAACAACAAAGCCCCCCAAAATAAAAAAATGCCCTACCCTATTCTAAATTACTAAAGTTAAAAGCTCTTTTACCTTACCAGCCCTGAACAGGGCCCTTTGCGGGGCATGCCCCAAGAAGTTCAGCTCTTTTGCCTGTAAAAAAAAACATACAATACCCCCCCAACATTACAACCCACCACCCACATACCCCTAATCTAACCCAAACCCCCCTTAAATAAACCTAACACTAAGCCCCTGAAGATCTTCCTACCTTGTCTTCACCTCACCAGGTATCACCGATCCGTCCTGGCTCCAAAATCTTCATCCAACCCAAGCGGGGGTTGGCGATCCATCATCCGGTGGCTGAAGAGGTCCAGAAGAGGCTCCAAAGTCTTCATCCTATCCGGGAAGAAGAGGCGATCCGGACCGGCAACCATCTTGATCCAAGCGGCATCTTCTATCTTCATCCGATGACGACCGGCTCCATCCTGAAGACCTCCACCGCGGACCCATCTTCTTCCGGCGACGTCCAACTGCAGAATGACGGTTCCTTTAAGGGACGTCATCCAAGATGGCGTCCCTCGAATTCCGATTGGCTGATAGGATTCTATCAGCCAATCGGAATTAAGGTAGGAATATTCTGATTGGCTGATTGAATCAGCCAATCAGAATCAAGTTCAATCCATTTGGCTGATCCAATCAGCCAATCAGCTTGAGCTCGCATTCTATTGGCTGTTCCGATCAGCCAATCATTGGGGATAGAACATCACACCCCTTCAAAATCTTCAATTTCATTTTCAGAATATTGTATATTTCATTAAACTGTAAGGAATATTCTATTGAAAAAACTATACTAATATCAAAGCATTACTTCCTATTATTAAAGTTTCTTGTATTTTATGTAACAGAGGACCGTTTCATCTCCTCCAATATATGTTCAAAATCAGTTTCATTATATCCTCTCAATCAGTTTTCTTGCTTGTATTTCAAATAATTGTCCTGAATTAGTGTTTCTCTTAAGCCGCATCTGTAGCTCATTTGTGATATAGCACAATGGAAGAGATATTTGCTACAATGGAAAAAATGTGGATAATGCAACAAAAGATATTAAACGTTTATTTAATCAAACGGAAAGACTTCTGTTAACTGATCTACATTTTATGTGGGATGTGGTTACATTCAACCACTATGTAGATGTGAAAAGAGTGTCTTATGGATTAAGGATTAGAAAATGACCCTCTTTTAATTTAGAAGATGCTGTGTTGAAACAGGAGTGGGAAGACACATTGACCACTTGCTCTCTAAAACTGATGGATATTTTAAGCAGGAGAAAAAATATAAAGAGAGATAATTTAAAGGGGCGGATACAGTTTGGGAAATCAGATTTTTTTTAAATGGATGACCAATATGTCTGCTTGAAATCTAGAATGAAATCTAAAATTAAGAAAACTGGTGAAAAATTGGCTGCTCGAAAGGGACACAAATTTAATCAGAATCGTGAATATTATATCAATAATAAGGTGTACAATTGGTCTAGGTTTCAAAGAAGACCAAAAAGATTCCACAATACAAGGAAGGTACATAAGGCTAAAAGAGAGAAATAAGACATCTACACCTAAGTCTATTTTAAAAAAGAAATCTGATAGGAGAGTTGCATTTTCCTCAACAGATGGAGAGACATCAGATCCTGATTCAGTGTCATCAAGGGTGAGCGGCACTTCCTCGTCTTTTTCCTCTTTTTCTCCCCATCCTTCTTTATCATTCAGGAGACCGATGGAGATTCAGAAGATGAGGATCTAGTAGTATGACTCCAAATAAAAGATAAGGGTTTCCCTTTAGAAGAAAGTTCTAAGATCAAGAAGGCAAAGACAGAAGGAGATCCAAATGGGGTCAAAAGAAGGAATAGCATTAACTGTCATTATTCTTTCTGATTTCCAACTTACTCCTGATCACATCAGTGCTTTATCAGGAGGTTTGTGTTTTGCCCGTACCTATGTGTTTTCTGCATTCTAGACTTTATTGGACATAAATACATTTGTTAGAAAACTTACATTAAAGATATATTTTAATATTACACTAGAGTATAATATTTCCAATAAATGTGCTGTTAAGAACACAATGGGAATATGCTTTGATGTAAGGATATGGAATTAGGTTTTGATTTCAGAGAATATTGCGTACTTGAACAGTTGAGAGATATAGAAAGGTTGTGTATAATATACAGTACTTATTATTATTATTATTAATAATATTATTATTATTTCAGTAGTGTACCGACAAAGGCCTCGCTTCCATTGAGTCGTAATTCAGTTTGCGTGCACTCGCAAACCGTTAAATATGCTGTCGAAAGCAATAGCGTTTAACGACTGTTTCCAATGGCGCGTTATACCTCAATATCGGCTGCCGGACTTCAGCTGCCGAAAAGATTTTCGCGTCCCATAGAAAGTAATAGAAGCCGTTAATCGATAAATTATACCAGGTTTCCATTGAAAGCGCTAACCGTTAATACACTGTCGGAGGCTGTCGATACATTGAGAAATATTACCCCCAGCTCAACTAGGTGTAAAGGAGGAAAAAAGAGCTTTTTGAGGCCTGTTTCTCATTGAAATAGCAAATCACAAAAATATTATGAGTGTTTCAATGTACAAATAACATTATATATGCTACATTTATTGGTCCTATGTATAGGAATATTTGCACCCATGTTGTCATAGAAATTTCAATATGTATGTGCATATAAAAATATATGCAAGCACCACAATTATGGAACGACCTCCCGCACACTTTCAAACCTTCCCCATGCCTAATATCCTTTAAGAGATCCCTCTCTACATATCTCAAAACAGAATGCACCTGTCATTGTTGATTATATATTTCCTACCGGTTCTATGTTAAATTTTTGTGCATATATGGTGTATTATAATTTTTTTTTATTTTATTGTACCCATTGTATCAATGCAATGTTTTGTGGACCCAGGACATACTTGAAAACCATAGAAATCTCAATGTATCTTTCCTGGTAAAATATTATAAAAATAAATAAAATATCTACCTATTCAAAATGAAACCTTTGCCCAGGGATGCTATATATAATCTCAATACATATAGAAAAATAATTCAAACGAAATAAGTTGTTTATCATGAAGATGAGTTTTATTATTACAGATTTACCCTCATTCAAATGTAATTTTCAATGTGAAAATCATATTTATTCAATACAAAACGATGACACATTAAAGTTATAATGTGTCATAGTACTAATATTTATAAAATATATGTAATGTCATGTCTGCTAAAGCAGATAATACATTTGCAATATTTAGACTATTAACCAAAATACATAAGTGCTTAATATGACATACTTCAAGAGATATGAAGTATTGTCTTTAACATGGAGTTATTGAAACAATTTAAAAGTGCATTGTGCATTGGTCCCAGGGAGAGTCTGTGTCTGTTCATATGATGTCAATTAAAATGTATTAATCACCTCTATATCATGGCAATCACATATATGTTGTGTATACACCAGTGCTTAAATATCATAAAGATACATTTATCTAATTATTCTAAATATTGAATAATAATCTTGACAAAAAGGAGTGCGTTAGTCATGATAGGTATATATTTCAGATATTACATTCCACATAGGACTATAATGAATGCAAGGTATTTGGCCATATCAACAGGAAGGAATATTTACTTTTCAACTCTTCTATAACTGTATAAGCCTTATTAGCTTCATCTGAAGGAGCAAACAACATATGCTTGTGGAATATAAATCATAACATTTACACATGTCACGTTGACCAATGTTAGATAGCATATACTGTATAAATTTCAGACACGTATCCCCAAGTATTCTTAAACGGCATAATATCCTCAATAAAAGGACACATACATTTATCAACAATTTACACCTGCATATTAATTGACATCATGTGAAATAAAAATGAATAAAGCTGTTAATGTTTTTGAAAATAAACAGCTATTAAAACAATTTTGAAATATATTTTCTAATTTTGATTAGAAAAATATATGCATATTTATGAGATGGAAATCACACTTAAGAAAGTGCTTCATAAAAAAATTAGATATTATATATCTTGAAAGAATTTAAAAAGAAAAATACTTCTTAATGCTTGCGGCGGGATTTGGCCTTTGGAGGAGAGGTACTTGGGATGGAAGTGTGGCGTCTTGGGCGACGCACACCAGCTGGCTGGGAGGCTAAAAGATGTGATTCAGGGTCCTGCAGGGAGATAACGGAGGATGCGAGTGAGGAGGGAGTTTGCGGCCTATCTGCAACCCTCTCCACTGCCTCTGCCAGGCGGACGAGTGCAGCATTATGTATGTCCATCTGGCTCTGTAGCCTCCTGAAATCCTGCTGCTGCTGGAGCCTAGTAAGTCTAAGCTCCCTGTGAATGAGCCTCAGTAGAGCATCCTGCTGGGACTGCGCGGGGATATTGGATTCCATGGGGGGCACTTGTGGCTGTATAGGTGTCTCCGGCACATATTCCTGGCTCTGTGTGAGGTTGTCGTCACTCAGTCTTGGGGACTGTGTGGGTGGCTCAATATCCAATTGAGGACAGACATTGGTGGGGGGTGGTGGTGATTGTTGTGGTGGTGGTAGTGGTGGCGGCATTTGTTGTGCCATGGGAGGGTGCTGAATGTGTTGTTGAGGTGGCATATAGTACATATGCTGCGGTGGAGGATGCATCTGCTGATGCTGTGGTGATGGAGGATGCATCTGCTGATGCTGTGGTGATGGAGGATGCATCTGCTGATGCTGTGGTGATGGAGGATGCATCTGCTGATGCTGTGGTGATGGAGGATGCATCTGCTGATGCTGTGGTGATGAAGGAGGCATCTGCTGATGCTGTGGTGGTGGAGGATGCATCTGCTGATGCTGTGGTGATGAAGGAGGCATCTGCCGATGCTGTGGTGGTGGAGGATGCATCTGATAATGCTGCGTTGGAGGATGCATCTGATAATGCTGCGTTGGAGGATGCATCTGATAATGCTGCGTTGGAGGATGCATCTGATAATGCTGCGTTGGAGGATGCATCTGATAATGCTGTGGTGGAGGATGCATCTGATAATGCTGTGGTGGTGGAGGCTGCATCTGATGATATGTCCTCCCAGATGAATATGGGGATGGGCCAGGAACATTTTCAACCTCATAGGCCAGTGGCTGTTGCTCATCTCCTTCAAGTATGCTGAGGTAGGAGTATCCAGCTTCAATAACATCCCCCTCCTCCTCCTCACTGAATTCCGGAACATCACTGGCCTCCGGTCTTGTTGAGGACTCATACTCATGTTCCAATTCTGAAAAATAAATTGTAATTATAAATTAATCTGATGAAACATCTAACATTTGAAAATCAATTTTATAGATATAGTTTTATATATATATATATATATATATATATATATATATATATATATATATATATATATATATATATATATATATATATATATATATATATATATATATATATATAATTTCTGTATGAACTTAAACATATTTAACCAGAGGTGTATATTTAAAGATTGTGCCTCTAAGCGACTCTTTGTATTACACATAGTCCATATATATGATATAGATAGAAAGAATTTAAATCTATACCCTTGCTTGTTTGAGCAGATAGCCACTCCAGAAATCAGGATGAATATATCCACTACAACTATGTTAAGATGCCATTAAAGGGGCAATGAAGTACAAATTAAACTTTCATGATTCAGACAGAGCATGCAAATTTAGTCAACATTTAATATTTTACTCCTATTATCATATTTTCTTCCTTCTCTTGGTATCTTTATTTGAGAAGCAAGAATGTAAAGCTTAAGAGCCAGACAATATTTGTTTCAGAACCTGGGTTGCTGTTGCTTATTGGGTGGCTAAATGTAGCCACCAATCACGAGCGCTAGCCAGGGTTCTGAACAAAAAATGCAAAGTCTCCATAGCTTACATTCCTACTTTTGCAGAAAAAGATACCAAGAGAACAAAGAAATATCTATAATAGTAGTACATTAGAGAGTTGCTTAAAATTGCTGCTCTATCTGAATCATGAAATAAAAAAATTGGGTTTACTATCACTTTAAGTTACTGTGCAAATTAGACTTTGAACCATGTAAAACATTACTTGTACTAATCCTACCTAGGTATGTTTTCCACTGATGCTTGAACACAATTGATTACTAAACATATATAATATATGAACATTCTATATTCTGTATTACACATGTGTATGATTACATTTATATTTTAAAAAACAAAGCCGATATATATTTCTGATGTTAACATATATTTGTTAGAAATAAAACATTTATTACATATGATATTTAATATTCACCTTCATGGACCTCTTCAGCTGGCACTGATGTGTCCATTGTCCCCTTACATCCGTAAACAGATTCATCTGAGATGACATTGGCCATCATCTCCTCCCATGACCTTAGGTGTATCCTCTTGCTAGGACCACCACCTGTCCCACGTGCATATTTGGCCTGCTGTGCCAGCTTAGCTTTGGTTTCCCTCCTGCAGTCATGATAGCGGTGTTTAATGCTGGCAATAGAACGATTACGTCCTAAGCAGCTGACTGCCACTCGAATCTCCTCCCACAGCTTATTCCGGACAGCCGGCCTCAGGTTAGGGTTCTCCAGCTGAGCTGCCCTCTCCAAGTATGCCTCAACAAGAGCCTCCTTCTCCTCCTCAGAGTACCTCTCCTCTCTAAGCCTGCCCTTCACACCTGAAGGGCCAGCAGACACAGACTCTCCCTCCTGTGACTGGGGACCAGCCCTCTCTACCTCCTCTGTCCCTGCAGGCTGTGACAGGCTACCACCAGCCCCACCCCCAGTTGCCACAGTCTGCCCCACTTTCCCTTTTCTTTTTGTGCCTAGCTGAGGCTGACTCCTCCTCACTCCTCCCACCTCCATTCCTCTTCCACCCTCTCTCCTTCCCTCCTCTGCCAGGGTTTGAGGAAGGACAAATCCTCCACCCAAACCTCGGCCCCTATTCCTGCCCATACTACTCCCTACTTCCCCCC
>NC_069501.1:585427795-585512795 GCF_027579735.1 Bombina bombina | reverse complement strand
AAATATGTTTTTTGTAAATATGTTCTGAAAAACAAGTGTTTGAGGTTGAATTGCTGTATGTGTGAATTGATCATAAAGGGGGACACCATCAGCAATTGGGATCAAACAAAAGATTTCAAAATTAGAGATAATGAGGCATATTTAAGAAATGTCTTGTGGACCTGATCTGACAGTGCGGATCAGGTCCGCAAGACATCGCTGAATGCGGAGAGCAATACGCTCTCTGCATTTAACATTGCACCAGCAGCTCACAAGAGCTGCTGGTGCAACGCCACCCCCTGCTGACTTGCGGCCAATGGGCCGCCAGCAGGGAGGTGTCAATCAACCCGATCGTACTCGATCGGGTTGATTTCCGGCGATGTCTGTCCGCCTGTGTAGAGCAGGCGGACAGGTTATGGAGCAGCAATCTTTGTGACCGCTGCTTTATAACTGCTGTTTCTGGCGAGTCTGAAGACTTTCGGAGCTTGATAGATAGGCCCCAAGGCCTCCTGTGTGTCCATGTATGCGGTGTAATGCCTCACCTGCGAGCGTGACAAAATTATGTCGGTAGGACCAAAAGGAAGGTCAAGCGCCGCATATACAAACACATAGAAAATATTAAGAGAGGTTTTGAGAATCAAAGTGTATCAGAACATTTTAAAATATCTCATAGACAGAACCCCAAAGGCCTATCAGTTAAAGTTTTGGAAGTAATATCGACCTCAGTAGGAAATGAACATCAGAGGTTAATGCGACTTAGACAATGTGAGACAAAATGGATACATTTGCTAGATTGTCTGTCTCCTAAAGGGTTAAATATTGTTTTAGACTTGTAGGCCTTCATGACCTAAAAGACCATTTTCTCTAGAATCCCTAATTTCCCCCTCCCCCTTTTTGATTATGTGCAAATTTGGAAGATAAAGAGTATCATTTTAACTGATGAAATTTAATTTCAGAAATTTTAATGTATTCATGAATCAATATGGTTTAAAGTGGTTTAATGTTTTAATGTAGAAATTTTAGAAATTTTTATGTGCTTACGAAATAATGTGGTTTGAGGCGGTCCTTTTGTATATAATAATCTGTATTTGATCTGTTTTTTTATTAAATACACTGTAGAAGTATTCATCAACTATAACATATCTTATTGAATTAATTTGCAAAGAAGATAGTTCATTTTAGAAACTATGCAGTGTTTTGATTAAGTATGTTTAATGTTATCAATTGTATGTATGTATAATACGATTGTTTTAGCATTCATCATATGTTATAAAAGAAAAATCAGATTTTGCTTGGAGAGCAAATTGTATATTATCATATAGTGTTTATTAGGAATACGCTGTTTATAGCGGTTTCCCAGTCAGTTAAGTTGTCAGACGTGACAAACAGGAGGAGTATCCACTCTAGACTGCCAATTGGGCCTCGTGACAATAATAATGTATACAAGTGCGCCCACAAATACGTCAGAGAGAGGATGCCGGTCTGGATACTCTTACCGGAGTGGCTAATTACTAACAAATGGGATTACACGTCCTCAAGGGATGATAAATCCAAGGAAGTATTATTACATGCTTACATGCCTCTTGATAAAGTTCGCTTAGGAGTGAACGAAACATGTTGAGGGCGGAGCTTTGATCGCTCTTGGTGGAAACACAGGGACATGCCTTGACTGAGATAAATACCGGTATTTCCATAGCGGACTGAACGGACAAAAAGTATTGTACAGACCCAGACTGAGGTTTCTCCCTGAATGTGCTTAATGCATTTTTTATTCGTTCATCTTGTAAGTGTTTTTAAGTGTGCGCAGTGTGCCATTAAAGTTAATCTTCTACCTTGATGTGGGGTTGCGCTTTCCTCTTTTGTCTTGCTACACATTTCATATATACATTCAAAATTATACAAAATATAGAAAAACATATTCCGGCACATACAATTTTTCTTGCTTTCATGACACAAAATAGCAATTATAATCAAATTATATTATTTTGAGTAACTCAATAATATACTGTATATTCTAAGAACGTATAAATATACATATCAAGTATCCTGAGTTAAAACATAACCATAAGGTTTGCAAAAGTTATTGTCATTTTTAATATAGACTAACAAAAACTAGTGCCTATGTTCTTCAATCTGCAATATTTTACAGAAATATAGCACAATAAAATTAAATCAATGAGATTAAGCATAGAACACCCCTTTTCTCTCTCCCTCCCCCTTCCCTTTCAAGAACCCAATAACAAAATCTCTCTTAATCCTCCAAATACCCTACAAATGAGTAGAGGAGAAAAAAAGGGAACAAGGGATTCTCTCTCTCTGTACCCCATAGAAAGTTTACCCATCTATCCAAATAACCATTTCCCTCTAAGCTGTTCTTCTTGGATAAACTGTGATCTTTCAAAAGTTCTTCTAACTATCATTTGTTGTGATATTTGATTTAGAGATTTTAAATAAATCTCCCACTTCCCAAAGAACCTTGTGATATGTTTTTTCTTATTGACTGTTTACATTGTATTATTCATATATAATTTGTTGATGTAATCACTTTAAAAATACTTGAAAACTTGATTGATTGATATCCAATCTTAAAAATTATATTTCTTCCTGTTAATATAATAGTATTTAAAAAATGTGTTTATTTACCAAATATTTCTCCTTTTAACAGGAATATGTCTATTATTGTAAAAGTTACTTTAATTTTACATTTTTTCTAACCAATATGTAATCTTAAACCAATACCTATTTACTTTAGGGAATTTAAAAATACAATGTATTATATATGCATAACTGTGCCTACATTTTTTACAAAAAGTATCCTGAGAATTTTTCCACTTTACATTGCATATGGTGTTAGGAATGAATGGTAAATTATTTTTGTTTGTGATTCCCTCCAATTAGCCATTAAGGTTGCATTTCTTGTTCTTTTCATACTGTATCTTAAAATGTATTTTGTAATATTATAATCTGGTAGCAGTTTTAACCATTTATTTATAGCTTCATAAGTAAAGTGTATTATTTTTTGTTCATTAACTAGTTTGTATAGTAAAGAACCAGTAGTTATCCCTTGCAAGAACAATGTTATATTTGACATTAAAACACCCATTTTCCAGTTTTGTATATAGAGCTTCCAAATTTATTGCAATAATGTCTAAACTGGAGGTAAATATAGAATTGTTTATTCACACATCCATATCTATTTTTCAGATAATCAAAATTATGAATAATATGTCTCTCTTCATATATTAACTGATATAAGTGAGTTAGTCCCTTTATTTCCGATCGATTACAAATCTAATAATTAATCATTACTTCTGGATTACCTTTAATGAGTAAATACTTTGAAAAGAGGTAATCAATCCCACAAGTTCTCTATAGTTTTTGCCAGGAAATAATTAAATTACTTATACTTTCTAGTTTCTTGATCTTGCAGGGTACATTTTTATAATCAAACGGCTAGATTACGAGTTGTGCCTCATAACGCTTCATTTTCCCTACCGCTGCTATTACAAGTTTCCGTAGCACCACAAATATCACCATCTACGCTCAAATACCTACTGCTCACAGAGACCCAGTAGTTAATGATATATTGATAACAAAAACATCCAGAAATCACTTCAAAAACATTACACAAGTACACATAGGCCTCTATTTATCAAGCCGTCAACCGCAAATACACTGGAATTTCGCAGCGTATTTGTGGCGAGGCTGATTCGCCATAGTTATCAAGCCCTACAGACCGGCAAAAGTAGAATTTAGTGACGTAACATACGATCCGCCGGACTCAGTCCGACACAGATTGATGCTTACGTCACTACAGATGTTCCGAACGCAAGTTCGGCACAATCTGACTACTTTTGGTAGTTATCAAAGAACAAACAGGTACGCTCGCCACTATTCCGGCCCAGCATACCTGCTTTTTAATCCACCGCCCTGGAGGCGGCGGATCCCATAGGAATCAATGGGAGTCTGACAGCAGTGAAAGCTCATGTTCGCTGCTGCCTGATATCCCATTGATTCCTATGGGAAGTGTCTGCACCTAACACCCTAACATGTACCCCGAGTCTAAACACCCCTAATCTGCCACCCCTACACCACTGCCACCTACTTTATACTTATTAACCCCTAAACCGCCGCCCTGACACCGCCGCCACTTACATTATACGTATTAACCCCTAAACCGCCACTCCCGGACCCCGCCGCAACTAAATAAAATGTTTAACCCCTAAACCGCTGCTCCCGGACCCTGCCGCAACTAAATAAAATGTTTAACCCCTAAACCGCCGCTCCCGGAGCCCACCGCCCCCTACATTAAACTTATTAACCCCTATCCTGCCCCCCTACACCACCGCCACTATATTAAAGTTATTAACCCCTAAACCTAAGTCTAACCCTAACTCTAACACCCCCTAACTTAAATATTATTTAAATTAATCTAAATAAAATTACTATTATTAACTAAATTATTCCTATTTAAAACTAAATAGTTACCTGTAAAATAAACCCTAAGCTAGCTACAATATAACTAATAATTACATTGTAGCTATTTTAGGGTTTATTTTATTTTACAGGCAAGTTTGTATTTATTTTAACTAGGTACAATAGTTATTAAATAATTATTAACTATTTAATAACTACCTAGCTAAAATAAATACAAATATACCTGTAAAATAAATCCTAACCTAAGTTACAACTACACCTAACACTATGCTACAATTAAAATTTTTTAATAAATTAAATACAATTACCTACAATAAAATAAAATTAACTAAAATTAGCTAAAGTTCAACCCCCCCCACTAAATTACAGAAAATAAAAAAGTACAAGAATTTTAAACTAATTACACCTAATCTAAGCCCTCTAATAAAATAAAAAATCCCCCCAAAATAATAAAATTCCCTACCCTATACTAAATTACAAATAGCCCTTAAAAGGGCCTTTTGCGGGGCATTGCCACAAAGTAATCATCTGTTTTACCTGTAAAAAAAAATACAATACCCCCCAACATTAAAACCCATCACCCACACACCCAACCCTACTCTAAAACCCACCCAATCCCCCCTTAAAAAAAACTAACACTAACCCCCTGAAGATCACCCTACCTTGAGCCGTCTTCACTCAGCCGGGCTTTTTTATTTTATTAGGGGGCTTAGATTAGGTGTAATTAGCTTAAAATTCTTGTAATTCTTTTTTTATTTTCTGTAATTTAGTGGGGGGTTTTTGTACTTTAGTTAATTTTAGTTATTTGTAATTAGTTTTATTTATTTGTAGTTAATTTATGTAATTAATTTAATGATAGTGTAGTGTTACGTGTAATTGTAACTTAGGTTAGGTTTTATTTTACAGGTAATTTTGTATTTATTTTAGCTAGGTAGTTATTATTTAATAACTATTGTACCTAGTTAAAATAAATACAAACTTGCCTGTAAAATAAAAATAAATCCTAAAATAGCTACAATGTAAATATTAATTATATTGTAGCTATCTTAGGGTTTATTTTATAGGTAAGTATTTAGTTTTAAATAGGAATTATTTAGTTAATAATAGTAATATTTATTTAGATTTATTTTAAATATATTTAAGTTAGGGGGTGTTAGGGTTAGGGTTAGACTTAGGTTTAGGGGTTAATTACTTTATTATAGTTGCGGCGGTGTAGGGGGGGCAGGATAGGGGTTAATATGTATAATGTAGGTGGCAGCGGGGTCCAGGAGCGTCGGTTTAGGGGTTAATATATTTATTATACTTGCGGCGGGGTCCGGGAGCGGCGGTTTAGGGGTTAATAACTTTATTTAGTTGCGGGGGGCTCTGGGAGCGGCGGTATAGGGAGTAAAACAGTATAGTATAGTATGGGTGCTTAGTGACAGGGTAGCAAGAAAGCTGCAAATAAGCCGAAGAGCAGTGAGATCGATGACTGTTAGTTAACAACACTCCGCTGCTCATCGCACCGTACTTGTTGCGCGGATTTTTGACAGCTTTCTTGATAAATTTGGCGAACGTATTCAGGTCCGCGGCAGCGATGTTAGGCGAGCTTAGGCGAGCATATTGGGGCCAGCGAATGTTAGAAAGTAGACAGCTTGATAAATATAGGCCTTACACTCATACAAACACTCAACAATATTTATTTTTCATATTACAATTTTTCATGTCAAAATAGAATGGATCAAAGTTACGAGATCTCGGGTGTTTGAAAAAAAAATGCACACAAAACCATTTTACATTGACTTACATAGACATACGTTAACATACACTCATCTAGCTACATCTAACTACAAATATTATCGCATATACACACAAATCGATACATACAAACAATATACAGCACATTACCTACACAAAACATTTTTTTATTATGAAATTAACACAATTTAGCTACTTTTTCACAGAAGGACATGACGTCACTCACTTTACGCTCAACACAAATGTTGGATTTTATTTCACTGTAAATTTCTCTCCTCCATTGACTTCTATGGGGAATATGTGCTCGTGCACGCGACCAGCAGATTTTTTTAGACTTTAAAACTCATAATACCAGCATTAGACTTGTGGTGCTAATTCATTCATTCTTGCGTTAGTCCCGCTATGACAAATAGATGAAGAAATTACTATTTCCCTTTGGAGTCTTGACTTTTACTTGTGTGAAAATCACTACAACATCAAATTCTTAAAGGAAATTACATTACATCAACTAGAAATCACCATCAATTCTATCATCACCAATACGAAATCGGTTTAAAAAATTAAATCATATTTAAGCGGACAGAAAATGATTTTTTACATTTCATTATTCAAAAACAATAGCCAATTGTAAACACGACTCATTTACGTCTGTTATAGCATTTCATTTATTTAAATTATATGCATGGATGAACAACATATCTACATAGGCTCACCAGATGATGATTGATAAATGCACATACATGCCTTTTGCCATTGACTCATTCATGTACATTGATATTCAGGCAAAAAACACATATAAACAATGAACACATTTACATCATACAACTACATTGGAAGGTTGGTTAACATTGGATTCTCTCTCGGAATCACGAAAGATCAATTATGGCTTTAGTGTCCCTTTAACATCATGATTCACTCATAATATACCATTAGGAATTACAAAACACACATTTATCTTTTTAATCAGCACACAATAGGAATGTTTTAAAATACAACAACAGAATGAAGATTTGCAAACTATACAGGTAGGTTGCTAATATGATTACATCATTTTAAGCTTCAACCACACAGATTACAGCATTGGGACTGTACCACCCCTTTCAGCAGTTTCTCACTCAATACTACATATACGTAAATGAGAGGGTTGGAAGATATTCATTATTATTGTGATTTCAATGGGACACGTAAAATATTGACATCTTGCCAATCACATATATATAATATTACAGATGTCAGCTGTTACTTTTTTGTTTTTAAAAAATATTGCAGCAACATTGATCGATCAGATTCTATGCCATGTCTATGCACACATTATACAGGGAGTGCAGAATTATTAGGCAAGTTGTATTTTTGAGGATTAATTTTATTATTGAACAACAACCATGTTCTCAATGAACCCAAAAAACTCATTAATATCAAAGCTGAATATTTTTGGAAGTAGTTTTTAGTTTGTTTTTAGTTATAGCTATTTTAGGGGGATATCTGTGTGTGCAGGTGACTATTACTGTGCATAATTATTAGGCAACTTAACAAAAACCAAATATATACCCATTTCAATGATTTATTGTTACCAGTGAAACCAATATAACATCTCAACATTCACAAATATACATTTCTGACATTCAAAAACAAAACAAAAACAAATCAGTGACCAATATAGCCACCTTTCTTTGCAAGGACACTCAAAAGCCTGCCATCCATGGATTCTGTCAGTGTTTTGATCTGTTCACCATCAACATTGCGTGCAGCAGCAACCACAGCCTCCCAGACACTGTTCAGAGAGGTGTACTGTTTTCCCTCCTTGTAAATCTCACATTTGATGATGGACCACAGGTTCTCAATGGGGTTCAGATCAGGTGAACAAGGAGGCCATGTCATTAGATTTTCTTCTTTTATACCCTTTCTTGCCAGCCACGCTGTGGAGTACTTGGACACGTGTGATGGAGCATTGTCCTGCATGAAAATCATGTTTTTCTTGAAGGATGCAGACTTCTTCCTGTACCACTGCTTGAAGAAGGTGTCTTCCAGAAACTGGCAGTAGGACTGGGAGTTGAGCTTGACTCCATCCTCAACCCGAAAAGGCCCCACAAGCTCATCTTTGATGATACCAGCCCAAACCAGTACTCCACCTCCACCTTGCTGGTGTCTGAGTCGGACTGGAGCTCTCTGCCCTTTACCAATCCAGCCACGGGCCCATCCATCTGGCCCATCAAGACTCACTCTCATTTCATCAGTCCATAAAACCTTAGAAAAATCAGTCTTGAGATATTTCTTGGCCCAGTCTTGACGTTTCAGCTTGTGTGTCTTGTTCAGTGGTGGTCGTCTTTCAGCCTTTCTTACCTTGGCCATGTCTCTGAGTATTGCACACCTTGTGCTTTTGGGCACTCCAGTGATGTTGCAGCTCTGAAATATGGCCAAACTGGTGGCAAGTGGCATCTTGGCAGCTGCATGCTTGACTTTTCTCAGTTCATGGCCAGTTATTTTGCGCCTTGGTTTTTCTACACGCTTCTTGTGACCCTGTTGACTATTTTGAATGAAACTCTTGATTGTTCGATGATCACGCTTCAGAAGCTTTGCAATTTTAAGAGTGCTGCATCCCTCTGCAAGATATCTCACTATTTTTGACTTTTCTGAGCCTGTCAAGTCCTTCTTTTGACCCATTTTGCCAAAGGAAAGGAAGTTGCCTAATAATTATGCACACCTGATATAGGGTGTTGATGTCATTAGACCACACCCCTTCTCATTACAGATATGCACATCACCTAATATGCTTAATTGGTAGTAGGCTTTCGAGCCTATACAGCTTGGAGTAAGACAACATGCATAAAGAGGATGATGTGGTCAAAATACTCATTTGCCTAATAATTCTGCACTCCCTGTACACAAGTATGCGCTTTCATTCATGTTAGCGTGGACGTGTGCTTTTTACTATAAGATCGCGTTTAATAAGTATTTATTATGCATATGAACAAACATCAAGAAGATGCACTGTATATGCTACATTTTACACTTTCACATTACGATTCATTGGGGGGGGAAACATTTTATCAAACACAAGAAAATCTGCCCACTTTGAAAGCATTCGCGCCGCTCACATACAATCAAGTGTATACAATCAGCAATCATTACAAACTCGCTACCATTGGACATATTGCACTATAAATCCCCCAAAAACCATGGCCAAAGCATCCCTTGTGATCGACATGGTATCAAATCGCTTCTGTGTGTTGGCATACCTTGTTACTCCTTGTGTGTTTGCTCTGCTGTTTGTGCTGCTTGGCTTGACAAATATGGATGATCCGCAGTTAGTTGATGCTGGTGCTGTTGCACGAGTTGTGTTCAATAGAATCAGGCGTGCTCGGCACCTCCAAGAGAGACGTAAGGCTCATCTGGTTAGAGGTCCTCGTGTTGAAAGGGTGAGGCCCACCTTGGATAACATGAGCGACTTTGAGGTTTATGACAAGTATAGGCTCAATCGCGAACAGCTCATTAGCCTTTACGATGTACTTAAACCTCATATACATATATAAACATATGCGGACTGCAATCCCTGGCATGACCAAGATGCTAAGTTGCATACACGTCCTGGCCTCCGGAAGCTTTCAATCCGAGAGGGGTACATGCATGGGCTGTCTCAGGGTACCTTCTCTGTGGTTTTTGACAACTTTCTGGACACCATGGTACGAGTTTGTAAGCTTTATATAGGATTCCCTCAAAATGATGGCGATTGGAGGAGCCTGAAGAGGGAATCCTATGCAATAGCTCGAATGCCCAATGTCTTGGGAGCAATAGATTGCTCCCAAATTGCACTGCGTGCTCCAGCAGATGACCAGCCCTTCCGAAATCGCAAACACTTTCATAGTCTCAATGTGCAGTTTGTTTGCAATGCATGGATGCGGATTACGAATGTGTGTGTAAATTTCAGTGGGGCTTGTCATGATGCCCACATCCTCAGGCAGTCATCCCTGTGGTGGCAGTTTGAGGGCAGTTTCCCTATGGGTGGCTCATTGGTGGGTACTTATGCACAACATGGTTAATTAGTTAGACAATTGCCACTATAATCTTCAAAAACAGTTGTGTGTGTGTGTAATGCGCAAAATGTGCATCTATAGGATGCAATTTAACCATTTATTTCTCTTTCAGCAAATTTCTAGTTTTAGCTCCAAACAGATATCTATCATGTCCTAGCTTAAATGTGCAGCTATAGGATGCGCTTTAACCATGTAATTGTCTCTTTCAGCAAATGTCTAGTTTTAGCTCCAAACAGATATGTAGCATGTCCTAGCTTAAATGTGCAGCTATAGGATGCAATTTAACCATTTCTTTCTCTTTCAGCAAATGTCTAGTTTACGCGAAAACAGCATATGTATTATGTCCTAGCTTAAATGTGCAGCTATAGGATGTGCTTTAACCATTTAATTGTCTCTTTCAACAAATGTCTAGTTTTAGCTCCAAACAGATATGTAGCATGTCCTAGCTTAAATGTGCAGCTATTGGATGCAATTTAACCATTTAATTGTCTCTTTCAGCAAATGTCTAGTTTTAGCTCCAAACAGATATGTAGCATGTCCTAGCTTAAATGTGCAGCTATAGGAATGAGCTTTAACCATTTAATTGTCTCTTTCAGCAAATAGCTAGTTTTAGCTCCAAACAGATATGTAGCATGTCCTAGCTTAAATGTGCAGCTATAGGATGCGATTTAACCATTTCTTTCTCTTTCAGCAAATGTCTAGTTTATGCAAAAAATGCACATGTAGCATGTCCTAGCTTAAATGTGCAGCTATAGGATGCGCTTTAAACATTTTAGCAAATGTCTAGTTTATGCGATTTTCGTGTACACAAATACATTGTAACTTATAAAAATGTAGCTCAATTTAATAATTGGGGAGATATTTTTAATATTTGACATTTGGTTATGTTCATTATTTATAGGTGATTCGGGTTACATGAGCCGGCCTTGGCTCATTACCCCTATATGTAACCCCACAGACGACACCCAGGAGCGATACAATCGGGTGCACAAGCAGAATAGGGCTGTAGTGAAGAGGATGTTTGGGCTCCTGGACAGGTCTAGAGGAGCCCTCCAATACAGCCCTAGTAAAGTGGCAACGATCATTATAGCCTGCAGCGTCCTGCATAACATAGCTCAGCAGGCTGGGATGCTGCAGGCCGTCCAGGCGCCCCGAGACCTCCTCCAAGATGAAGAGGACAAGCCAGTTCTAGAGGGGCCATTCCGGGACAAGGGGCTCAATGTCAGAGCAAACATCATCAACCGCAACATCACACGGTAAATACTAGAACTAGGAGCATTGGTAATATGTGTGCAATTTAGGGAAATAAGAAGTAGAGAATTGTGCAAACATGTTAGGATTTTTCAACAAATTATTAGATCAAAATCTAATTTTATCTTTTTATTATCATAGGTAATTTATACATCAGATGATTCTGGCATTGGCTCCTGTAATGACTTCACCACCTGGTTTTCAAAGAAAACATCAGATGGTAAGTATATACAATGTATGGCTTGGGGGGGGGATATTTTGCACAATGATCCATCATATGGCATACAATTTAAAATGTAGTATTTTGTTTACACATTACTAGATGTTTAGATAGTCAGAAAGGGATACTCTAGCAATACTATGTGCTTCAAAGTCATACATCAGAGGTTAGGTCTGCACAATGTATGACTCAGCTTCACACTTGATTGCTAGAACATAACACAAAAGATTCTACATAGGCTTAGTAAGCTATTGATATAAATAGTTTCAGAAATGGTTAGGGGGGATGCAGAAAAAAGTCACACATTTTTATTAGATTTTATTTTCAATTTTATTTCCATTAGAGAGGTGACTTCATCTACAGACTGAAAGTGAATAATCTCAGACTGAAAGTGAAGAATCCCAGACAGAAAGTGAAGAATACCAATGTGATGTGATCATGTCTGTGGCATTGTCTTTCAACTGTGCTGAATTTGAAAAACATGCAAAGACACATTCACATGGTAAGTGGCCACAATTCTCTGGAACAAGACTGGGGATGCAGGATGTAGCCTATGGGAGACACTTATGTTTCATAATGTTGTTTTTATTTTTAGATGGTATTTCACAATCCTCTATTTTGAAAATGATGAATAGGACACCTAATGAAGATAAACTGACATTTTGAATAGAATTGCCTTTCAAAGACCATACATCCAGGTTAGTTTGCACAATGCATGCTATTTAAGAATCATAGGAGGAATAATGTTCATTTGTAATTCAATGTAATTCTGAATATATACATGTCCTATTTTAGAAAATGTTTTTTATAAACATTACCCCTACTTTGTGCTAGAGAGGACTCAGATTTTTAGAATTCAGAGAGATAAAGGGATACATTTTATAGTTTACATTTAGGTATATTATTATTTGAAGGGACATGAAATCTTACATTCAATTATGTCCCTCATACAATAGAATAATTTATGTTTTAAAAATCTGATATGCATTATTTTGATAATAGGAGAGGAAACAATGGCACTACTCATAACTGAAAAAATGTACTGAACGTTCCCCTATAAGCCAAAAACTGGTGAGTTCGATAAGTCTCAATGAATTTAAATATAAATAATCACAATCTGGTTAGGGGTAGGTGCTTGTACCAACTTATAAACTATGCAAGGAATCAGTGAAGAACTGATTAAGGGGTACAAATATAGCACTCTGGAACGTGTGAAGAGGTAAAAAGAAATTATATGTTAAAAAATAACTTTTATTAGATCATGTTAAAACCGGGGTTAACACACATATTAAAATACACATTGGTCTACTACCATATAGCCATGAAATTAATGGCTAGAAAACAATATGACCAAGTAAGGATTCATATTGAATTTAATGTGGGAATGACTAGCTACGATTCCCTCAGTGGGTGATACTATTGGTCTGCCGTGGTGTTAGGTCCTCTCAACATAGATGTTAGGACAATAGAATAGATATGGTTGGAGGTATACAATACATGGAAATAGATAGAAGGGGAAAATACTATCACTCCAAGTGGGTAAAAGAGGATACGTGAATGGAGAAATCAGTATATGACCCCTAAAGATAGAGAGTATATTATTACTGCTAGGAAAACCTAGTAGTCAAAAACCTGTATTATAAAAGGTATCAGCTCAGTAGACAGGAAAAGCCTGACTAGTTACCTTATTAGTACCGAATATTATAAAGGGTATCAGCTCTGTAGACAGGAAAAGCCTGACTAATTACCTTATTAGTACCAAGTATTGTGGTCTTGAAATAATTAGGGAAAAGCCCAAATTAAATACCTTATAGTAATCGTATTTATAGTAGTTATTAGGATTTGATAATATATTATTACCACTTGAATAGCTAGGTAATAAATAGTTGAATAATTCTGTAACCGTCCAATAGTCAGGAAAAGCCTGACTAGTTACCTTATTAGTACCTTGAGTAAATAGTTGAATAATTCTATAACCGTCCAATAGTCAGGAAAAGCCTGACTAGTTACCTTATTAGAACCTTGAATGGCTAGGTAATAAATAGTTGAATAATTCTGTAACCATCCTATAGTCAGGAAAAGCCTGACTAGTTACCTTATTAGTACCTGTTATTGTAGATAAATAGTCTAGGTAATAAATGATTAGTATAGTGATGTACCGTCCGGTAGTCAGGAAAAGCCTGACTAGTTACCTTATTAGTACCTGTTATTAAAGAAAAAGTGTGTGTAGGGGGGGGGGAAGTGTATTAATGATAGTTTTAGAATTGGATATGTCTAGAAATCTTGACAGAGAAAGAGTTACAAAGTGATATTCCGTGAATAGTAATTGTAACCCAAACTGGGATTAATGATTTTGATGGTTATACAATATATTTGAAGAGATTATAATGTATCTCATTATGGTTGACATATTTGTGTAAGATATTTTCATATGATTTTAATATCATATGTTATTCCTATGTATCTTGATTGACACTATATTTGTGTGAGAGATATCATATGATTACAATGTCATATTGATATACCTATAATATCATTTATTATTCATATATATCTAGATTAACACAATGTTTATGTGAAAAGTATCATATGACTCCAGTATCATATTGATATGCTTGTGGTCACATCAACATGCTTGTAGTCACTTATTTAAACAATCAAAAAAGGATATTATCATATATATTTCAATATGTTAGTTTATCACTTATTTAGGTAAAAAGACATAGTAGTTGTTATTCTCATTTAGTCAGTGTGGATTGACAGAGTTTAGCAAATAAATCCATTTGCATTCTGTCTGTAGTAATGCATCCTCCAAACCTCCACCTCTGATGCCTAATGACACTTTTTCTATGCCAAAGAAAGACAAAACTTCAGTATTTGAACTGTGTTTTATAAGAAAATGTTTAGCAATTTGTGTAATCTGTTTACCTTTTCTCAGATCAGATTCTGCATTTCTTATATTACACATATGTTCCCCCACTCTTTTCTTTAGTGGGCGTGAGGTCATTCCAACATAATTCAGCTTACAGCTGCATTGTAATACATATATTACACTTGTTGTGTTACATGTGATATGATCTTTAATTAAATGTGTCTTTCCGAATCTGTCTTGAATTTTATTGATCTGAAAAGTATTGGGACAATACGTGCAATTTCGGCATGGATAATTACCAGGGTAAGAAATTTTTGTTTTCTTTTTTACAAAGTGACTTTGTACCAGTCTTTCTTTTAAATTCCTAGATCTTCAATAGCAAATAGAAATTCTATCCCCTAAACTTTCATTCAGGTCAGGATAATTTTTAAGGATGTGCCATGATTTCTGAATGATATGTGTTACATCCTTGATTTGTGAATTGAATGTTGTTATTAATCGTGTTTGATGATCCATTCTTTTTGGTTTAGGGAATAAAAGATCTTGTCTAGGAGTATGTAGGGCTCTATATTTGGCTTTTTTCAGGCTCCTATTGCTATACCCTCTTGCCTTCAGTCTCTTTTCCAACTCTTTTGCTCTTGTTTTAAAGATTGATTCAGATGAGCAATTTCTACGTATTTTAAGAAACTCTCCTGTTGGTAAAGATCTTAGGGTACTACTTGTATGGGCACTGCTGTGGTGTAGGATTGAATTGGTGGCGGTTTGTTTACGGAAGAGATCAGTTGTTAAGTTACCATTTTCTTCTTTTATTATTTTTAAATCAAGAAAATTCACCTCGGATTGGCTACATTCGTATGTTAACTTGACATTGATGTTATTATGGTTAAGTATATCCAGGAATTTATCCAGGTCTGCTTTAGATCCTTCCCAGATAAAGAGGATGTCATCGATGTAGCGTATCCATAAAGGTATTTGTTCCATGTAAGTAGCATTGTTATCTGAGAAAACGATCTCCTTCTCCCACCACCCTAAAAACAAATTAGCATATGTTGGTGCACAAGCAGTGCCCATGCAGTACCACATGTTTGCAAATAGTAACGATCATTGAATACGAAGAAATTGTGATTTAATATGAATTTCATTAATTCCAAAATGAACAAGTTATGTTCATGAGATTCAGAAGAATCCAAGTCAAGGAAATGTTTTACCGCTTTTATGCCAAACTCGTGTTTAATACTTGTATAAAGAGATTCAACGTCGGCAGTGATCAGCCATGTTTCTGAGGCGACCTGAATGCCTGATAGGCGTTGAAGTACCTCTGTAGTATCTCTGACATAGGAGGGTAGCACTTCTACAAAACATCTCAATCTTTTATTGACATATATACTTGCTTTTTCTGTCAAGCAGCCATTGCCGGAGACAATGGGGCGACCTGGAGGATTTCTGATATCCTTATGTATTTTAGGGATTAAGTATAGTGTAGAGATTCTTGGATTTTTTACTTGTAAGAATTTGAATTCTTTATTGTTTATGATACAGTTATTTTTTGCCATTTTGATTATGGTGTCATATTGTCTTTTGAAAGATGCTGATGGATTAAATATTAATTTCTTGTAGCAGTTAATATCATCCAATTGTTTATTAGCCTCATTTAGATATTGTTCCACCGGCCAGATAACAATATTCCCACCCTTATCAGAACCTTTTATCACTACATCATCCCAACTTTCAATTTCCTTGAGTGCTTGTTGTTCTGGTGATGAGATATTGTCACCTGTGTTTTTCGAATAGTAAGTGAATTGATCTCATTACAAACTATTTGATTAAAAGTTTGTATGTTATGAAATTGTGAAATGTTTGGTATGTATTGTGATTTGTTCTTGATTAAGTCACGCCATCTGGCATTAATTTGTGTGTCATCACTTTCTTGTAAAAGGTCTTCTAAGTCTTTTAGGCTTTGTAATTCATCATTGGTCCATTCAATGTTATTGGGGTTATTTTTCATACAATGTATCTTTTTAAACATCAGTTTTCTAACAAATAGATGAATATCTTTTGTTAGTAAGAATTTATCTAATTTATTGTTGGGACAGAAAGATAACCCCTTAGTTAAAACAGACGAATGGTGTTCAGTCAGAGTATGGTCAGAAAGATTGATTATATTTAATTGTTCAGTCTGATGTGGGAGAATGTGCTCACTGTTCTTTTTCTCTGTTTGAGAAACCCTGGGTTTCCCTTCTGTGATGTTCCTGGGGTTTCCTTTTGGCCCTTGTTTTTACTCCTCCCTCGCCTGGTGTGTCTGTTTCTGATCCTGAACTGGGACCTAAAAAACTAGAGTGCGCACGTGGTGGAATATTTATACTTGGATTGGGAACTGGAATATCATTACTATCTGAGGTTGTTCCATCTGGTTCCTCCTCTGTATCAGATATATCAGTTTGTATGATGTTATTGGATGTCTTGTTATTTTTGAAAAAACCCTTTTGTCTCCATCTATATACTTTATGATTAGCGAAGTCAGTTTTATCCCTGTATAGTTTTTGGCCTTTGGTTTTGGTTATCTCTTCCTCCAGTTTATCTAGTTCTTTTTGATATTGTTGGTATAGTTTTTGGAAATCTTCCAGATGTTCAAATTCTGTTAATTTGGATTTGTACTCATCTATCTCAGTTTGGAACCTTGCTACCTCTGATTTGTCATGCTTGACTAGAATAGACATCAATTTTTGTTAGCACTCTGTTAGGGCTTCTTCCCATTCAGTGACTAAATTTTTATCTTTAAACTGAAAGGCCGGAAATAATTGAACACGTAGTCCACGTGGAATTAGATTATTTGTGATATAGCGTTAAAAAAATGGTTATTCCACCATACCTTTGATTGCTTATATAATGTTTTGTGTAATTCTCTTAATATATTGTTCATGTCAGGTGTTTCATTACAAATGCCTGTAGATGTATTGAATACTGCATTTAAGTCTTTCATCCTTTTTTGCTGTCTAGCAGCCATATCCTGATCTAATGTAGTCATGATGTTTGATTGAAAGTTTACTACTCTCTTCCAAATGAGATAGAGGAGAGTAGAGTGTGCTCTATTGAAGAAATCTAGTGTCCACTAGATATAATGTATACTGTTAATAGGAGAGGAAACAATGGCACTACTCATAACTGAAAAAATGTACTGAACGTTCCACTATAAGCCAAAAACTGGTGAGTTCGATAAGTCTCAATGAATTTAAATATAAATAATCACAATCTGGTTAGGGGTAGGTGCTTGTACCAACAAAAGGGTTTTTTAAAAAATAACAAGACATCCAATAACATCATACAAACTGATATATCTGATACAGAGGAGGAACCAGATGGAACAACCTCAGATAGTAATGATATTCCAGTTCCCAATCCAAGTATAAATATTCCACTACATGCACACTTTAGTTTTTTAGGTCCCAGTTCAGGATCAGAAACAGACACACCAGGTGAGGGAGAAGTAAAAACAAGGGCCAAAAGGAAACCCCAGGAAAATCACAGAAGGGAAACCCGGGGTTTCTCAAACAGAGAAAAAGAACAGTGAGCCCATTCTCCCACATCAGACTGAACAATTAAATATAATCAATCTTTCTGACCATACTCTGACTGAACACCATTCGTCTGTTTTAACTAAGGGGTTATCTTTCTGTCCCAACAATAAATTAGATAAATTCTTACTAACAAAAGATATTCATCTATTTGTTAGAAAACTGATGTTGAAAAAGATACATTGTATGAAAAATAACCCCAATAACATTGAATGGACCAATGATGAATTACAAAGCCTAAAAGACTTAGAAGACCTTTTACAAGAAAGTGATGACACACAAATTAATGCCAGATGGCGTGACTTAATCAAGAACAAATCACTATACATACCAAACATTTCACAATTTCATAACATACAAACTTTTAATCAAATAGTTTGTAATGAGATCAATTAATTTACTATTCGAAACACAGGTGACAATATCTCCTCACCAGAACAACAAGCACTCAAGGAAATTGAAAGTTGGGATGATGTAGTGATAAAAGGTTCTGATAAGGGTGGGAATATTGTTATCTGGCCGGTGGAACAATATCTAAATGAGGCTAATAAACAATTGGATGATATTAACTGCTACAAGAAATTAATATTTAATCCATCAGCATCTTTCAAAAGACAATATGACACCATAATCGAAATGGCAAAAAATAACTGTATCATAAACAATAAAGAATTCAAATTCTTACAAGTAAAAAATCCAAGAATCTCTACACTATACTTAATCCCTAAAATACATAAGGATATCAGAAATCCTCCAGGTCGCCCCATTGTCTCCTGCAATGGCTGCTTGACAGAAAAAGCAAGTATATATGTCGATAAAAGATTGAGATGTTTTGTAGAAGAGCTACCCTCCTATGTCAGAGATACTACAGAGGTACTATCAGGCATTCAGGTCGCCTCAGAAACATGGCTGATCACTGCCAACGTTGATACAAGTATTAAACACGAGTTTGGCATAAAAGCGGTGAAACATTTCCTTGACTTGGAATCTTCTGAATCTCATGAACATAACTTGTTCATTTTGGAATTAATGAAATTCATATTAAATCACAATTTCTTCGTATTCAATGATCGCTACTATTTACAAACACGTGGTACTGCCATGGGCACTACTTGTGTACCAACATATGCTAATTTGTTTTTAGGGTGGTGGGAGAAAGAGATCGTTTTCTCAGATAACAATGCTACTTACATGGAACAAATACCTTTATGTATAAGCTACATTGATGACATCCTCTTTATCTGGGAAGGATCTAAAGCAGACCTGGATAAATTCCTGGATATACTTAACCATAATAACATCAATGTCAAGTTAACATACGAATGTAGCCAATCCGAGGTGAATTTTCTTGATTTAAAAATAATAAAAGAAGAAAATGGTAACTTAACAACTGATCTCTTCCGTAAACAAACCGCCACCAATTCAATCCTACACCACAGCAGTGCCCATACAAGAAGTACCCTAAAAACTTTACCAACAGGAGAGTTTCTTAGAATATGTAGAAATTGCTCATCTGAATCAATCTTTAAAACAAGAGCAAAAGAGTTGGAAAAGAGACTGAAGGCAAGAGGGTATAGCAATAGGAGCCTGAAAAAAGCCAAATATAGAGCCCTACATACTCCTAGACAAGATCTTTTATTCCCTAAACCAAAAAGAATAGATCATCAAACACGATTAATAACAACATTCAATTCACAAACCAAGGATGTAACACATATCATTCAGAAATCATGGCACATCCTTAAAAATGATCCTGACCTGAATGAAAGTTTAGGGGATAGAATTTCTATTTGCTATCGAAGATCTAGGAATTTAAAAGAAAGACTGGTACAAAGTCACTTTGTAAAAAAGAAAACAAAAATTACTTACCCTGGTAATTATCCATGCCGAAATTCCACGTATTGTCCCAATACTTTTCAGATCAATAAAATTCAAGACAGATTCGGAAAGACACATTTAATTAAAGATCATATCACATGTAACACAACAAGTGTAATATATGTATTACAATGGAGCTGTAAGTGAATTATGTTGGAATGACCTCACGCCCGCTAAAGAAAAGAGTGGGGGAACATATGTGTAATATAAGAAATGGAGAATCTGATCTGAGAAAAGGTAAAAAGATTACACAAATTGCTAAATATTTTCTTATAAAACACAGTTCAAATACTGAAGTTTTGTCTTTCTTTGGCCTAGAAAAAGTGTCATTAGGCATCAGAGGTGGAGATTTGGAGGATGCATTACTACAGACAGAATGCAAATGGATTTATTTGCTAAACTCTGTCAATCCACACTGACTAAATGAGAATAACAACTACTATGTCTTTTTACCTAAATAAGTGATAAACTAACATATTGAAATATATATGATAATATCCTTTTTTGATTGTTTAAATAAGTGACTACAAGCATGTTGATGTGACCACAAGCATATCAATATGATACTGGAGTCATATGATACTTTTCACATAAACATTGTGTTAATCTAGATATATATGAATAATAAATGATATTAAAGGTATATCAATATGACATTGTAATCATATGATATCTCTCACACAAATATAGTGTCAATCAAGATACATAGGAATAACATATGATATTAAAATCATATGAAAATATCTTACACAAATATGTCAACCATGAGATACATTATAATCTCTCCAAATATATTGTGCAACCATCAAAATCCTTAATCCCAGTTTGGGTTACAATTACTATTCACGGAATATCACTTTGTAACTCTTTCTCTGTCAAGATTTATAGACATATCCAATTCTAAAACTATCATTAATACACTTCCCCCCCCCCCACACACACATTTTCACGAATCCTCATTTTTATTTTTTATCACTTATCACATAATTCTTAAGACCTCACATGTTTAGATATTAATCTTTTTCCATGTTTGATACTCACATTCTTACAATATCCACACTCTTCAAATTGTTCACTGACTCTAATGAAAATAGTATCACATTGTTATCTTTATTCATATGTCAAATAGATACATTTCCCATATCACTATATTTCCACATCTTTGTACTTAAGTAGCACACTTATTTTTAATTTTATTTACTTGGAAGCTTATAAGCTATTCGTTTAAGTCACGCACTTTATTATGTGTCAAATTTTTCTTTACTGAATGAGACATCACTTATGAATATTTGCACTTACAGGATTCGATATATTAACAAATATCGAGTCCATCTGTATTTCATTTCGGAAAGTTTTATTTGTCAACTTTCATGTTAAATTACACCCGGAATTCCAGGTCAGTGCTTACTAAAAAAGAACAAAAGAGGCATATAATATCTGGTTTTAATAGATAGATTAATGTCTTACTTATAGATTCGCTGTCACTATAAATAATCGAGCATACAAAAACATTATAGCTTACACTAGAAAGATTCACGCTACAATTTGATTCTTTCCTCATCGCAACAAATGTGAGGACAATATGAGGAACCAATCAGAAAACAATCCTCAATGATTGACAGCTTCAAGAATCATTAGTGAACAAGCGTACATGGTGAGCATAGCAACCAGAAACGCGGATGATGTACTCGCAAGTAAATTAACAGGTATATGATTGACAGCATCTATAACCTATAGAAACCGATTCACAAAAGTCAATAGCGTACATGTAGAACTGAGCAACCAGAATGCGGATGACGTATTTGCGTGAAAAAAACCACCAGCTCAAGATTGACAGTATCTATAACTATAGAAACCTCCCAACAGAAACATGTATGATTGACAAATCTTAAAACCAATGAGAACTGAATAATGAGACATTACTGACAGGGATTACAACCAATTAAAATGATGGGATTTCAAAGAGAGTTACAACAATAAATTTCAATTACTAAATAAGCATATCTGGATGACAATTTTTATGTGGACATAAAATATAAGCATTTCACTGAATACATATATAACATGAATTATATTTAACATATGAATATCGCCAAATCAACACTGCTAAAAGACCAATCAGAGCTCATTATAGGTATACACCCACTCTCTCCACCAATAAACGATGCCTAAAAAATCAAGCCCTTTACCGACAGCCAATCCATTCACAGATAAGGGTATTTAAACCTCACGAAGACAGAGTGAGACTGCCCTTTGATACAGCCACCACGGCGAAACGCGTTAATGGCATTCCCCCTTTCCCTTCTTGTTGTTTTTAAAAATAATTGGTGTACTACTACATAGTATTGAATGACTATTTAAACTTTAGAATTTAAACCGCTTCGGCGGTTAGATTTTGACTCAGTTACGCTACGTTATTGAATAAGTCTAACTAATAGGGACTCTCTGTTATACATATTTAACTACGATATTAAATACAGCGGTCAGGCTTATCCTAACCTTGTCAATTACAATAGTTACTACGTAGAGTTATTCATTAGCTCTTAGTTGGAAGCCTCTCAACTAGGAATTTTTTGATTGAGCATAAGCTCCTTTATTGTTTATAAGCTACTTTTGATGGTTACAATCATGGCTGAGTATTTATTCTAAATAATTCACAGTAATAATAAGGTATCCAATTTGGGCTTTTCCCAAATTATTCACAAGACCATTATATGAAGTACAAACACTCACTCAGGCTTTCCTGACTATCTATCTTTAATAACAGGTACTAATAAGGTAACTAGTCAGGCTTTTCCTGACTACCGGACGGTACATCACTATCCTAATCATTTATTACCTAGACTATTTATCTACAATAACAGGTACTAATATGGTAACTAGTCAGGCTTTTCCTGACTATAGGACGGTTAGAGAATTATTCAACTATTTATTACCTAGCCATTCAAGGTACTAATAAGGTAACTAGTCAGGCTTTTCCTGACTATTGGACGGTTATAGAATTATTCAACTATTTACTCAAGGTACTAATAAGGTAACTAGTCAGGCTTTTCCTGACTATTGGACGGTTACAGAATTATTCAACTATTTATTACCTAGCCATTCAAGTGGTAATAATATATTATCAAATCCTAATAACTACTATAAATACGATTACTATAAGGTATTTGATTTGGGCTTTTCCCTAATTATTTCAAGACCACAATACTTGGTACTAATAAGGTAATTAGTCAGGCTTTTCCTGTCTACAGAGCTGATACCTTTTATAATATTCGGTACTAATAAGGTAACTAGTCAGGCTTTTCCTGTCTACTGAGCTGATACCTTTTATAATACAGGTTTTTGACTACTAGGTTTTCCTAGCAGTAATAATATACTCTCTATCTTTAGGGGTCATATACTGATTTCTCCATTCACTTATCCTCTTTTATCCACTTGGAGTGATAGTATTTTCCCCTTCTATCTATTTCCATGTATTGTATACCTCCAACCATATCTATTCTATTGTCCTAACATCTATGTTGAGAGGACCTAACACCACGGCAGACCAATAGTATCACCCACTGAGGGAATCGTAGCTAGTCATTCCCACATTAAATTCAATACGAATCCTTACTTGGTTGTATTGTTTTCTAGCCATTAATTTCATGGCTATATGGTAGTAGACCAATGTGTATTTTAATATGTGTGTTAACCCCGGTTTTAACATGATCTAATAAAAGTCATTTTTTAACATATAATTTCTTTATACCTCTTCACACGTTCCAGAGTGCTATGTTTGTACCCCTTAATCAGTTCTTCACTGATTCCTTGCACATGCATTATTTTGTCTAATTTTAGATGCTAATATGTGTAGTTCAAATATTGATTACAGAATTTTATGTGATTAATTTTTAATTATGGATAGATATAGATTTCCAGTCTGAACCTGTTTTTAATATCAAGACAAACAATACATGTTAGAGCATAGACAGAAGAGGAATTTTAAATAATTATATTTACGGAATATTTTTAGACATGTGTTCATCAAAGAACCTAATTGACTAATGTTTTTAATATTTCTTTTCTTTCTTTTTCAGATGATAATTTTTGATGAATTCCAAAATTATTTTTTTTTTTTAAATAAATGTATTTACATACTATGTCTTTCACATTTCATTTTTGAAATACATATTATTTGATACATTTCTCTATCCCAGTAAGATAAGCATAAATACATCCATCTAATATTCTGACATGCAAACAAAATATTAGTCCCATGACTGTTAAAGTATCTATTTTTCCAAGCACATGCCTGATAGCAAATATCCTAATTTTGATTAATTTCGTGAATTAAAAAATAGCAACAGAGTTTAAGCATATAATGTTAAAGTCAAGTATCTTCAAAAATTTACAGTGGAGTTAGATACAGCCATCTATAATTTGATTGTGTGATTTATAGATGTCAAAATCATAAAATGTTTATTACGAGGATATTTAGTATAAATTATAGATAACAAATTTTTAAGAAATGAAAGTGTTTAACTTCTTACATTAAAGTGACAGTGTAGTTTAATGTTAGATTTACATTCCAATCTCTAATCTTTCTTAGGTATCCAAAAATATTAGTAAAATAAATATAGGTTATGCTTTAATTATTTGCAAGGTAATATAGTTTAAATTATCTTTAAATAAAAACAGAAGTTAATTTAACATTTATAACAAGCTAGTTATTGTATGCCATATTGATGACTTTTTACTCTAGCGGAGTCATTTGAAGGGTCAGTTAACTATAGATATGTCAAAATATAATTTCTTATACTTATACTCCTTTACCTGTTGGAGTGTATGACATATCTATATGTATTTCCGTGACCCTTTAGTTTAATTTTTGTTAGATTTTCAAATGTTAACTACACCTAGTCCTAATTTTTTTTCTTCCTTAAAGGGACATGAAACAAAATAGTTTATTTCATGATTCAGACAGAGAATACAAATTTAAACAACATTCAAATGTACTTCTATTATCTAATTTGATTCATTCTTTAGATATCCTTTGTTAAAGAAATAGCAATGCACATGGGTTAGCCAAATTAAACAAGGCATCTAGGTGCAGCCAACAATCAGCAGCACCTGAGCCTATCTAGATATGCTTTTATGGAAGGAATAGCAAATGAGATAATAGAAGTAAATTAGAAAGTTGTTTAACATTGTATTATGCATCTAAATAATGAAAGAAAATATTCTTGTTTAATGTTCCTTTAAGGCAAAGCTGTATAAATACAGCCATTGTAAGATATTTCACTCACAGTGGGGCATACAATACATAAGGTAATACAAATAACAAATGTTTTATGTTGATTGTTTGTCACATATAAGAAGTATGGATATGTCTAAACATGGGATTAAGTTAGGAGATCAGACTATCTATCCAAGATAATACACAGATTGTGGTTTTCGATTAACCAAAATAATAGACCAACATGAACCATTTAATTTTATGCATTGTATACTCTGCCGATATTCAAATCCAAATAAATTATAAACACATTAATTTAATAAAATATTATAGTATACTGTCCCTTTAAGAGTCTGCACTGATTCATTTTAAACCAAAATGAAAGGATGGAGATAAGTGGAAATTTTACAAACAAGGTTCTCACACAAAAACGTATATTCATATAATGGTATCAAATATGCAATTATTATGAGTGTATAATAGTAAATATCTTTTTTGCTTACTTTCCCTTTTATATGTATATAAAATAATATATTTAAATATATTTTTCAGATTCAAAATGCACTTACATGCAGCGCTGGTATTACAGGTTTTTACAAACCCGGTGTTAAAAGGCAAGAAGTGAGCGTTGAGCAAAATTGTGCTCCTTATCGCACTCCAATACCAGCGCTGCTTAAGTCAGTGGTGAGCTGGTCGTACGTGCTCGTGCACGATTTCCCCATAGGAATCAACAAGGAGAGCTGGCTGAGAAAAAGTCTAACACCTGAAAAAAAGCAGCGTAAAACTCAGTAACGCAGCCCCATTGATTCCTATGGGGAAATAAAATTTATGTTTACACCTAACACCCTAACATGAACCCTGGGTCTAAACATCCCTAATCTTACACTTATTAACCCCTAATCTGCTGCCCCCGACATCGCCGACACCTACATTATACTTATTAACCCCTAATCTGCCGCTCTGGACAACGCCACCACCTACATTATATGTATTAACCCCTAATCTGCTGCCCCCAATATCGCTGGCACCTACATTATATTTATTAACCCCTAATCAGCCGCCCCCAATGTCCCCGCAACCTACCTAAACTTATTAACTACTAATCTGCCGCTCCCAACGTCGCCGCCACTATAATAAACATATTAACCCCTAAACCGCCGCACTCCCGCCTCACAAACATTAGTTCAATATCTCCGCCACCTACCGCCATTATATTAAATGTATTAACCCCTAAACCTAAGTCTAAACCTAACCCTAACACCCCCTAACTTAAATATAATTACAATAAATAAAAATATTATTACCAAAATAATTCCTATTTAAAACTAAATACGTACCTATAAAATAAACCCAAAGCTACTGTAGCTACAATATAACTAATAGTTACATTGTAGCTATCTTAGGGTTTATTTTTATTTTACAGGCAAGTTTGTATTTATTTTAGGTACAATGGTTATTAAATAGTTATTAACTATTTAATAACTACCTAGCAAAAATAAATGCAAAAGTACCTGTAAAAAAAAACCTAACCTAAGTTACAATAACACCTAACACTACACTATAATTAAATAAATGTACTAAATTAAAAACAATTAAATAAATTAAATTAGCTAAAGTACAAAAAAACAAACAAACACTAAATTACAGAAAATAATAAACACATTACAAGATATTTTAACTAATTACACCTAATAGCCCTATCAAAATAAAAAAGCCCCCCCTAAATAAAAAAAAACCTAGCCTAAACTAAACTATCAATAGCCCTTAAAAGGGCCAATTGGAATTAAGGTAGAAAAAATCCCATTGGCTGATGCAATCAGCCAATAGGATTGAAGTTCAATCCTATTGGCTGATTCAATCAGCCAATAGGATTGAGCTTGCATTCTATTGGCTGTTCCAATCGGCCAATAGAATGTGAGATCAATCCTATTGGCTGATTGCATCAGCCAAAAGGATTTTTTCTACCTTAATTCCCATTGGCTGATAGAATTCTATCAGCCAATCAGAATCTAAGGGACGCCATCTTGGATTACGTCAATTATAGGAACCTTCATTCGTCGGGTAATCGTTGGAAGAAGAGGATGCTCCACTTCGGATGTCTTGAAGATGGATGAAGATAGAAGATGCCGTCTGAATGAAGACTTCTGCCCATATGGAGAACCACTTCGCCCGGCTTGGATGAAGACTTCTCCCGGCTTTGTTGAGGACTTCGGCCCGGTTGGATGAAGACTTCTGCCGCTTCCTTGAGGATGGATGTCCGGTCTTCATAACTGTAAGTCAATATTCAGGGGGTTAGTGTTAGTTTTTTAAGGGTGTATTGGGTGGGTTTTATTTTTAGATTAGGGGTTTGGGCCACAAAAGAGCTAACTGCCCTTTTAAGGGCAATGCCCATCCAAATGCCCTTTTCAGGGCAATGGGGAGCTTAGGTTTTTTTTTAGTTAGCTTTTTATTTGGGGGGTTTGTTGTGTAGGTGGTGTGTTTTTACTGTTGGGGGTGTTTGTATTTTTTTTTTTGCAGATAAAAGAGCTTATTACTTTGGGGCAATGCCCTGCAAAAGGCCCTTTTAAGAGCTATTGATAGTTTAGTTTAGGCTAGAGATTTTTTTTTATTTTGGGGGGACTTTTTTATTTTGATAGGGCTATTAGATTAGGTGTAATTAGTTTAAATATCTTGTAATTTATTTTCTGTAATTTAGTTTTTTTTTTGTAATTTAGCTAATTTAATTTAATTTATTTAATTGTTTTTAATTTAGTTAATTTATTTAATTGTAGTGTAGTGTTAGGTGTTATTGTAACTTAGGTTTTATTTTACAGGTACTTTTGTTTTTATTTTAGCTAGGTAGTTATTAAATAGTTAATAACTATTTAGTAACTATTCTACCTAGTTTAAATAAATACAAACTTGCCTGTAAAATAAAAATAAACCCTAAGCTAGATACAATGTAACTATTAGTTATATTGTAGCTTGCTTAGGGTTTATTTTATAGGTAAGTATTTAGTTTTAAATAGGAATAATTTAGTTAATGATATTTATTTTATTTATATTTATTTAAATTATATTTCAGTTATGGGGGTTAGGGTTAGACAGATTTGGGGGTTAATAACTTTAATATAGTGGCGGTGACGTTGGGGCGGCAGATTAGGGGTTAATAAGTGTAGGTAGGTTGCGGCGACATTGGGGGCGGAAGATTAGGGGTTAATAAATAGTATGTAGGTGTCGGCGATGTTGGGGGCAGCAGATTAGGGGTTCATAAGTATAATGTAGGTGGCGATGGTGTCCGGAGCAGCAGATTAGGGGTTAATAATATAATGTAGGTGTCGGCGATGTCGGGGGCGTCAGATTAGGGGTTAATAAGTGTAAGATTAGGGGTGTTTAGACTCGAGGTTCATGGCATCATCCATCCACTCTACTCTGTACACATTCTGAAAGATAAAAAAAGAATTAGTAGATTTATTTCATCTAATCCTCTCTCTAGTGGCGTGAAAATCAAAGTCAGCATGCAAGATCATGGTGTTTCAACTCAGACTGTTGAATTAACGGATGTTTTCTACCAGTATTGAAAGAACAGCTCTAGTTAGAGAAAGGGCATTATTCTATTTAACCATCTATTTTGCCCTGCAAAAGGCCCTTTTAAGAGCTATTGATAGTTTAGTTTAGGCTAGAGATTTTTTTTTATTTTGGGGGGACTTTTTTATTTTGATAGGGCTATTAGATTAGGTGTAATTAGTTTAAATATCTTGTAATTTATTTTCTGTAATTTTTTTTTTTTTGTAATTTAGCTAATTTAATTTAATTTATTTAATTGTTTTTAATTTAGTTAATTTATTTAATTGTAGTATAGTGTTAGGTGTTATTGTAACTTAGGTTTTATTTTACAGGTACTTTTGTTTTTATTTTAGCTAGGTAGTTATTAAATAGTTAATAACTATTTAGTAACTATTCTACCTAGTTTAAATAAATACAAACTTGCTTGTAAAATAAAAATAAACCCTAAGATAGCTACAATGTAACTATTAGTTATATTGTAGCTAGTTTAGGGTTTATTTTATAGGTAAGTATTAAGTTTTAAATAGGAATTAGGTAATGATAGTAATTTTATTTAGATTTATTTAAATTATATTTAAGTTAGGGGGTGTTAGGGTTAGACTTAGGTTTAGGGGTTAATACATTTAGAATAGTGGCGGCGACGTTGGGGCAGCAGATTAGGGGTTAATAAGTGTAGGTAGGTTGAGGCGACATTGGGGGCGGCAGATTAGGGCTTAATAAAAATAATGTAGGTGTTGGCGATGTTTGGGGTTAATAAATATAATGTATGTGGCGGCGATGTCCGGAGCGGCAGATTAGGGGTTAATAAGTATAATGTAGGTGGCGGCGATGTTAGGGATGGCAGATTAGGGGTTAATAATATTCAACTAGTGTTTGTGAGGCGGGAGTGCGGCGGTTTAGGGGTTAATATGTTTATTATAGTGGCGGCGATGTCCGGAGCGGCAGATTTTGGGTTAAAAATTTAATTTTAGTGTTTGCAATGTGGGAGGGCCTTGGTTTAGGGGTTAATAGGTAGTTTATGGGTGTTAGTGTACTTTTTAGCACTTTAGTTATGAGTTTTATGTTACGCCGTTGTACCATGAAACTCTTAACTACTGACTTTAGAATGCGTTAGGGATCTTGGAGGTAGAGGGTGTACCGCTCACTTTTTGGCCTCACAGGACAGACTCGTAATACCAGCGTTATGGAAGTCCCATAGAAAAAAGGGTTTACAAAGTTTACGTAAGTCTTTTTGCAGTAAGGCCAAAAAGTGTGCGGTGCCCCTAAACCTGCAAGACTCGTAATAGCAGCGGTAGGGAAAAAGCAGCGTTAGGACCTGTTAACACTGCTTTTTCAGCCTAACGCATAACTCGTAATCTAGCCGTAAGTTTTAGTTTGGAGCTTGTGATGGCCATTTCATTTTTATTTAAAGTGAAATGACCAAATATTCTAATTTTACATGATTCAGACAGGGTAGATTATAATCTAAAATAAAAATGGACTTTAAGAATTATATTTTTTTTTCTCATGTTATCCTAATTTTGCAAAAAAGAGATGCATAGATTTATGATCAGCAAAGCATTACTGGGAAATATCTACTTATTTGTGAGTTTAGACAGATGTCTTTATATAAATTTAAATATTGCATATCAGTTGATTAAAGGGATATTAATTCAAAAACGTTTCTTTCATGATTCCTAAAGAAAATATAATTTTATCCCTTAAAATGGACTACTATTATCTAATTACCTTCATTCTTTTGATATACTTTCATTTACAACCATATCTGGATATGCTCAGTAGCTGAAGATTGGTGGATGCACAGAAATGTATTGTTGAGATTCGATCAACCATGTGCATTGCTATTTCTTCTGTAAAGCATATGTAAAGAATAAGCTAAGTAGATCGACATTTTAATATTTAAAACTGTATTCCCTATTTTGATCATGAAAGAAAATATTTTGGTGTAATGTCCCTTTAAATAGAAAGACGACGTTGCCAAAAAAATATATGTGAGCAGTTCAGACCAATACGAGCTCGATGTTTATTTACTAATAATGAACAAACATGGATTTTAAAATATAAATTTCTTTTTTATACAAATTATGTCCATTATAAAGACAAATTACACATTTCAGAAATATAGCATGGTAAACGTATCTTGCAACACAAGATTTGCATCTTTAATAATTCTATTCTAATGTCATGCACTAGCACACAATCGATGTGCATTGTTGGGAATATAAATACATTTAATAGAGCAATTTCATTACTTCACGAGTCACGATATTTATTTAAAAAACAATGAATACATACGTTTAAGTTTTAAAATAAAATATTTTTAGATTAAATCACATGATCAATATTAAATATAGAAATGTGTAAAACATTTACTAATGTGACTGGATTATATTTACTATCGTGAGTAAAAATAAAAGCGAGATCAAATGTAGATTTAATATATTTATATTTAACGGATCACGTATATTAAATCTGCGTCACACATATAAGCATAACAGTCCCAGAAATTACAAATAAGTCTACATGCCAAATGTAGTAACAGCATCCCCAGGAGGTATGTGTATGGAAGTTATAAAGATATGAATCCATGAAACATTAAGGAACGGCCAATCAGAGTTCATCACACAAACATAACTTGAGTCACTATGGCCTCACAGATATGATAAAATTTAAAAATGTTATTCAATCAGATGTACAGATACCATGTCCCATGGTGCATCTCATGTTTACTTCACCATATAAAAGTCCATTACACGTTGCCATTTTTGGCAGTTCTCTAATGCCTGCTGTTATATTAATATAGTCATTATATTATATAGAGATATATACAACTCGGCAGGCATGACGTCTCCCAGGTTCACACAGGAGAAAAGTGCTGCACTGGTCAACGCGGTCGAGGAGTTCTATCCGCAGCTTTTTGGGAACAAGAAGAATTTGACGAAGCAGAGTATTATGAAGGCCCTCTGGTTGTCTGTCACCTAAGCGGTTAATGCAGTGTGTGACATCCAGAGAACCCCGGATCAAATCATGCGGAGATTCAGGGATATGAGGTTGCGGCTTCGCAATAAAGTCTGCCTCATAAAAGCCAGTCGGAGGGATGGAAAGCAGGATCCACCCCCACAGAAACTATACCTGCAAACTTATGAGGAGACGTTATGCACCCTCCTCAATCTCTGTTTCCCCAACAGATTTGTATCCGCTCGCTCCTCAACTTCTTCTTCTTCCCCAGCTGCTGGATATGACACTCAAGACCCGGAGCCCAGTGCAGCTGCTTCTCCGATCGGTGACCTGGATGAAGGAAGAGAGGCTGAACCAGGTAAATATCAGACTTCATATTATATATTAATATTTGAGTATATATTTAAGAAATGTGTATATAGTCATATATTTAACCTATATAGCTCTCACAACACACGTTACATATGATGTTTAGATATCTGAATTAATATTCGTCACACATGAAACAGGAATGATGTTTCTTGCGCTCTCAAGAATATGCATCACAGAGTGAAAATGGAATTGCGCATCCGTGAAAACCCTATCATCCGCCATTTCATACATTGAATATCGAATCATACAAAATTTACAGGGAGTGCAGATTTATTAGGCAAGTTGTATTTTTGAGGATTCATTTTATTATTGAACAACAACCATGTTCTCAATGAACCCAAAAAACTCATTAATATCAAAGCTGAATATTTTTGGAAGTAGTTTTTAGTTTGTTTTTAGTTATAGCTATTTTAGGGGGATATCTGTGTGTGCAGGTGACTATTACTGTGCATAATTATTAGGCAACTTAACAAAAAACAAATATATACCCATTTCAATTATTTATTTATTTTAAATAATTTTTTATTGAGGTAATATGACAGACAAAAATAAAATTGCACAGAAAAAACATCATGGCAACATGCCCATTTGACAGACATCAGGACTTACATGATGGACTAAACAAGCATATCTGTAAAATCTAAGTATACCTTTACGCAAAGGTACATTTTCTAGCCATGTATATTACCTCATTTTATCTAAGTGCATTTTCAAAAGGACAAATATCATAGAACAAAACAACCAACTTAGTCTAAGCCTAACTTCAATGAACAATTTGCAACATATGCAGGCTTGTACTTGTCCATGACATATTCAAAAGGTAAAAAAAAAGAATATATAGGTGATGGGTAGAGAATGGAAAGAATGTTAATAGGGCCACACTTTGACCCAATGCTGTAATAATGTTATCTCTACCTTAAACAGTTTGGGGGGGAATCATTATGTAGCACCTGATATACAATAGACCCTTACTTTGAAAAAATGCCAACAGATTGCTCTATAGGATTCAGCACATTGTAATGAACGGCATGTCTAGTACAACCTAAACTTTGGATATGGCTCAATAATAAATACATGAAACTACATGCCTTCAAACACACAGGTCCGCACAGTTGAAGAACTTAGCATACCAAGCAGCACATTTTTACCCTAATATAATATTTAGACCCTGAGCGTTAAAAAGGAATTAGAGATACCTGTAGGGAATTATAGCTTCAGGGGCCCTCTAAGGCCCTATTGAAATATAAAGAGGTACTCTCTTGTACTATATGTAAGGCGTTTGGGTAATGTATTCTTAGAGACATGCTATGCCATAGGGAATCTAAAGGGGTGTGGAATAGTATTTTACAGCAGAAATCTTGGGCAGCCCCTACAACCATTAACTAGCACATAGTATATATCCCATTCCTATATCAAGATTATACCAGCAGGATATTCTATGGGATTTTGCATACAGTATTGAACAGCATGTGTCAGCATCGTATACAGTGCTGTAATAGTAGGCACAGTTATAGGCATCTAGAGCCCTGCATGGAGCTATTATAAAAATACTAAATGCAGCAGTTATAGTAGTGCAAGCGGAGAGCCGAGAGCACCCCAACATTCAAAAGTGCCATTAAGTGGAGGGGCATGATAACATTTGAAACCTAACAAGCCGGTGTTAGACCCTGCTGTATCAACGCTAGGGGGTTAGATGCAGAGAGGCTATATTACAACAGGCACACATAATCAGCCAAGTTAATGGCACACACCTAAAGGGAATATTTCACATTCTAAAAAGCTGTGGAAATTGTATACTTTCTTGCACAACAACCTATCTGCATAACTGATTAACCATGTCTCCTAAAAGCAAAAGAAAAAGGAAATAAAGCGGATTATGTTAGCTAAATGGATCTTATAAATATTAACTGTTCCCCTTTATCCAATATAGCTATATCAGGAACTAAATGAACACTACCTTCTGATCTGGGAGGGGGGGGGGGGTGCAGGCCTCTATCGGACCTGCAGTATAATGGATGTGAAGTGGGAAGGAGGAGGACTATTCCTTATCTAACATACCCTCCTTTTCGCCTATTAAGTCTCAGGAGTTATTTAGAGTCACTATGTGAATATTGGAACACAACAGTATTAAAAATATGGATTACATCTCGGCATCCTATATGGAAGTTCTCTAGTGAGGAAATAAACTCCCAGTTCAGAGAAGGAGCAGTCTTGTGGTGGGGTTAGGTCAGGCCTGGCAGGCCAGCGGGTGTCATTGTATCTACTGCTTTACCCAACCCCGACTTTCGCACCAGCACAGAGTCCTGGAAGGCCGCCGGGCACCTCGGGGATCAAATTTGTCCTGCGCTCCAACATGCGCCATGACCTCAGGCCGCAGCTTCTGAAAAGATCTAAGACAGCGGGACAGTAACGGGCCCTCAGCACCAAGCGCTCCCCCGGAAAGCCTTTCATAGGGGAGCCGGCCGGTCTCCCCCACGAGTCCAGGTAAGCGCTAGCCATCTGGGCGATTCCGACAGAGCAACCTTCTTGGGCCTCTGCAACTCTCTGTGTGACATCGATATCCACTGCCGCCCCAGCTGTTGTCAGTCTAGACGGGTTAGATACTCCAGAAGTTCCCATGATGTCGGCATCAGTGGCTCCGGTATGGACGCTGACCTCCCGCAGCCGCAGGCTTCCGCTTACAGAGCTTGGAGCTGTCACTTCCACCACTGTGAGCTCGCAGGGCTGTATCTTAGAGGCCTCCATAAGTGTCAGGAGGCGGTCAAATCGGAGGTGCAGCTGCCGCTCAGACTCGGCAAATAAAGCTTGAATTGTAGAATATAAGTCCTCCTCCATGCTATACATATTTAGCAGAAAATCACTGTATTCTCTGGTTACCCGGTTTCCCGGGGGGGGGGGGGGAGCTGAGTTCCCTCTCCTTATGAGCCGCCAGGGACCCTCAGCGGTGCAGACTGGGAGGTTCTGCTTTGTTTTAGGAAATTTTTATATCGGTCCATTCAGCTAAATGTTCCCTGCATCTTAATGTAGAGTTTCTTGCTGGATGGCTAGTAAATGAGCAGATTACAGGCAGGATGTAAAACTGTATTACAGAGCTCCCAGTTTAGCGGCCATCTTGGTCCTTAGCCTGGACACGCCCCCCCTCAATTATTTATTTTTACCAGTGAAACCAATATAACATCTCAACATTCACAAATATACATTTCTGACATTCAAAAACAAAACAAAAACAAATCAGTGACCAATATAGCCACCTTTCTTTGCAAGGACACTCAAAAGCCTGCCATCCATGGATTCTGTCAGTGTTTTGATCTGTTCACCATCAACATTGCGTGCAACAGCGACCACAGCCTCCCAGACACTGTTCAGAGAGGTGTACTGTTTTCCCTCCTTGTAAATCTCACATTTGATGATGGACCACAGGTTCTCAATGGGGTTCAGATCAGGTGAACAAGGAGGCCATGTCATTAGATTTTCTTCTTTTATACCCTTTTTTGCCAGCCACGCTGTGGAGTACTTGGACGCGTGTGATGGAGCATTGTCCTGCATGAAAATCATGTTTTTCTTGAAGGATGCAGACTTCTTCCTGTACCACTGTTTGAAGAAGGTGCCTTCCAGAAACTGGCAGTAGGACTGGGTGTTGAGCTTGACTCCATCATCAACCCGAAAAGGCCCCACAAGCTCATCTTTGATGATACCAGCCCAAACCAGTACTCCACCTCCACCTTGCTGGCGTCTGAGTCGGACTGGAGCTCTCTGCCCTTTACCAATCCAGCCACGGGCCCATCCATCTGGCCCATCAAGACTCACTCTCATTTCATCAGTCCATAAAACCTTAGAAAAATCAGTCTTGAGATATTTCTTGGCCCAGTCTTGACGTTTCAGCTTGTGTGTCTTGTTCAGTGGTGGTCGTCTTTCAGCCTTTCTTACCTTGGCCATGTCTCTGAGTATTGCACACCTTGTGCTTTTGGGCACTCCAGTGATGTTGCAGCTCTGAAATATGGCCAAACTGGTGGCAAGTGGCATCTTGGCAGCTGCACGCTTGACTTTTCTCAGTTCATGGGCAGTTATTTTGCGCCTTGGTTTTTCCACACGCTTCTTGCGACCCTGTTGACTATTTTGAATGAAACGCTTGATTGTTCGATGATCACGCTTCAGAAGCTTTGCAATTTTAAGAGTGCTGCATCCCTCTGCAAGATATCTCACTATTTTTGACTTTTCTGAGCCTGTCAAGTCCTTCTTTTGACCCATTTTGCCAAAGGAAAGGAAGTTGCCTAATAATTATGCACACCTGATATAGGGTGTTGATGTCATTTGACCACACCCCTTCTCATTACAGAGATGCACATCACCTAATATGCTTTATTGGTAGTAGGCTTTCGAGCCTATACAGCTTGGAGTAAGACAACATGCATAAAGAGGATGATGTGGTCAAAATACTCATTTGCCTAATAATTCTGCACTCCCTGTATAAATATTAATTGGTATCATTCAATCTTTACAAATATGCGATTGGAATATCGTAATACACCCAATTGCAAATATATTTGAAGTCCTTAGAAATTATACTCACCACACTACTATATCCAAATCAATTCTGAATCACAGATGCGCAATTACACTTTGAATAATTGCGCAATGATCACGAAAGATATAATTGTGAAGAGACGTGAACATGTGTTTGCTGTAACAGTGGCATTACTTTAGACATGTTGGTCAAATGTATACATTAATTAGTATATATGTGAAGAATACAGTATACTTATTTATGACTAGGGTAATACACCCAATAGGGGGCGCTATAAGATATAATATACACTATAATATATATATGTGTATACTTCACAGTATAATATAATATAGTATAGCTGTAATAGTATTAGGTAAGCATATAAATATATAGATATATACACGCAACCATATATGGAAACCACAGACCCCTGAAAAAAACAAATACAGGGTATTACAACATTAGAATATAAATGTACTTCTATATACCAGAGTCCCAAATCAAGAATGGAAAACGGACTCAGATGATGGAAAGTCCAGTATATTGATGGTATGTATATCACTCATGCATTAAGAGTAAAAACTTAAATCCTTTTTTTAAATCATATATCCTCATTGCTGCTGTTTATATTATCTACTCTGAGCTACCTGGTGATCCTGTATGCTGTGGAGTATCCTGCATCATATCCTATACAGCCAGCTGGTTTGCTGTGAAAACCAGCCTGCCTCTATTGGTACACTTGAGTGCCGCTTTAGAATGTGAGTACCCTGCACAAGTTGAAAACTAATTGTTGAATCCTTACAGATTCACACAGTTGTGTGCTTTTGTTTGCACCTAGCTCCTGATCCTTATACTGCTGGACCTACTACTCACAGTCAGCCAAGACATACAGATTTCCAGCTGAGGATATCCTGGGGTGCCTTATACAGCTAGCTGGTGTGCTGAAAATATCAGCCCACGTCTACAGGCACATTTGGGTGCCTTTCCATATTGTGAGTACCCTGCACTTGCTTTATCTTTGATGCTGGTTGTTACAGATTCACACATACGGCGCCTCTTTCCTTGTATTTTATTCTAGTATACTTATTTATAATCTTCTACATTAGGAAATCTATACTAGCAAGATCAAAATAAAAAATGAACAATGGCTAACAATTGATGACAATGCAAGAAGACAAAAATGACTTAAAGCTACAGTCAACAACATAAAAGATTCAAAATAAGAATTACATGATCTATTTATAAATTAATTTAGAAAACAATAAACTCACGTGAATACAGATATAATTTTACTTTGTCAAATATCAAATAAATACCTGATTGTTCGCAAATCAGAGTTGGGATTCCATTGTAATACAAATCTCAATTTCTGAGTATTTGAAGATATTCCTTTTATTCTTGATATCTTCATTTTAATGTAATCTTAGGGTCATGGCCATTTTGTATTCTGCCCCTGGGTAGTGCTTGACAGTTTTTGGCTACATTTAGACAACACTAACACATTTTTACATATGTGCATATTCTATAAATATACATCTCATATGCATAGATATTTTCTTATTATCATTAAAGGGACATGAAACCCAACATTTTTCTTTTATGATTTAGACACAACATGTGGTTTTAAACAACTGTCAGATTTGATTCTATTATCTAAATTGCTTCAGTCTATTGGTATCCTTAGTTGAAAAGCATATCTAGGTAGGCTCAGGAGCAGCAATGCATTACTGGAAGTAACCTGTAGATTGTTTGATGCACAAAATTGCATATTTTCATTGGTTCAACACATATCTTCAGATAACTCCCAGTAGTGCATAGTTTATCCTTTAAAAAAAGATTCAAAGACAATGAAGCAAATTAGCTAAAATAAGTCTACATCAACATATGGACTAGACTATTCATTAACAATGACATTGTCAAATAAAGATATTTTAAGTTTTAACATTAATTCAAAATATCTTAATTAATCCTTACCCTGTTTTGAGGAAACAATATTGATATCTAAATCACATCTTTCACTCTTGGACTACCTTTATACATATAAAAATGTTCTAACAGCACCATGATGACATATTTTAAAAACTATCTTATGTTTTGCATTGTGATCAATATGTGTGTCCTAAAACAGATTACTGTACATTGCACAAATGGATCTATGTGCCACATGAATTAGTTTCTATTTGTCACCAGTTGGTATTCAAAGTGTTGTGTGTGTGTCTGTATTAGTTTTAAATCAGGGATCAATAGTTATATTTAAATATGCCATCAATTAATATGACAATAATTGGCTGTCTCATATATCAAGAAATCCAACATATGTGAAAGACATCATTTTCTTTACAATCACCTTGATGAACTCATAAATTTCTGGTTCATATTAGTGCTCTAGTTTTAAAATTTATAAGGATATTATTTAGAATATTTAATACTAATGTGATTTAGTGATGTCAAAACTGTGTTCACTAATATATTTTAATATCAATAATAGAACTAGTTATTCTGACGAGCACAGAGGGATCCAGCACTGATGGGGACCTGCCTTTGCAGGCTTCTGGTAAGTCCATTGACTCATTCATATGTCATTGAAGGTGTATTTTTCATAAATATTATGATCATGGTTCTGATGAAGCATTCCATTTTAATAAAACATATAATGTACTCCTTTGATTATATATATATATATATATATATATATATATATATATATATATATATATCTTTTTCGTTTATTTTAAGATTAAGATCTCAAAACTTCTTAGTCTACACCTTTGTGCTTCAGAACATGGCTATCACATGTTTCTATTTAGTATAAATTTAGACAACAATCATCAAGTGATACACACATGAAAACTCTTAAATGTTCCATGTAGTCAGCTTTTGTGAATATTTACAAAATACAGACTCTAACATGTAATTATTACTCATCAATAATTACAAATCTTATTTCATTTGCATGCTCCATAAAAATTATGCAATTCCTAACTTTGGTTCAGTATCTCTTCAATGCAACATTGATGTGTGTCCTTGAGCAACAGTAACATATGTTATAATATTTGATTTTAACATATACACAACATATTATGTTTTACAGAGATTGATGTAACAATATGTGTGATGGAGGAGGAAGTGGCTCCCTTGGAGTCTGATGGAACGTCAAATATATATAACATGTATCTAACATGTATTATTGTTTACAAATCATACTCTTGAAAAAAAATAAAGTCTACTGCTTTGTCCCTTTCAATTATATTCCATTTTTTTAAATACACTACTGCCCCCTTTCTTTATCATGCAGCATGAACATATGTTTTTAATTTTTATTTAATTTATGTATGATTTGTCATTAGTGACATCATGATGTCACATGCATATTCCATGCAAAACACCAATAATCTTCTGATTGTACAGACAGTCATTGCTATTCATCTGAGTGCCTAGATACAGACCATATCATTATGTCATCATTGTTTAGAACTTATAAACCACTTCTAACTATACATAAAATATAATCATGTTGAAATTAATTTATTTAATTTCATGATGTATGATATGTAAATTGATTTTAAAAATATGTATGTGTAGACTGTCCATTTCAATCAAACAAACAATAATATTCCTCAAATATAAAGCATGCATTTCAGAATGTGTCTATTAATATTGGGATGACATACATTTAATCCTAATCTAAAAGAGATATTCACTAAAAATACTCAGAAAATATAATATCAGATAGAGAAGATTATATTCTTAATATTTAATTTGAACGGTAGTATCTACTGTGTATATGTTCTGAATATTAATTGATTGAAGCATCAAACTTCAAATTATTCCATTTAAGATTACAAAGGCAAAAAAGGCGAAATATATATGTAAATGTGTTTAAATGTAAATATATGTAATGTGTTTACCTAGTTTCAAAGGCTAGGTGGAGTGGCCATTTAAATGTGATCATATTACATACTCCCATATTATTCAATTGTTGTTTTTAAAAAAATCAATCCACAGGTATGTGTCTAAAAGAACTCTATTGCATTTCAATCTCAAAAGCATACATGCATACCAAAATATTATCCAAAAAAAGATAAATATATTATACAATCATAAATATTAGCACATAATGTTGACTTAGAAAAATATGATTTGTAATGTATTTATGAAATGTAACATGAAAAATAATAGTAAACATTCAGATTTTAAAGGATCAATTAAATCTTCTTATTAATTATATTTGATTCAAATCAATCAATAACTTAAAACATAGTCATTATTGAGAATCCAGACTTTAAATAATGTGGAATATTGATTTTTATAAAGATAATAAGATATTTTCATATCATATATGTATGTGTATATATATATATATATATATATATATATATATATATATATATATATATATATATATATATATGTTATATATTTCAGATGGACCTTCCACTTCTGGACATCAGCCCCCCCCTGCCAGAATTCCCTCCCCAGCCAGAAGCCCCTCTCACCCCTTCACAGCCAGAACCTGCTCCCGGCCCTTTCCTTTCTTCTTCCTGTCCCTCACAAAAAATGATACCTTGTCCCCCTTCGCCGCTCTCCCCATTTGGCCGCCCTTAGAACTCCCCCACCTGAACAGCCACCAACTCCCCAGGTCCCTGACTCCCCAGCTGTGCAGGCTCCACCAGAGCGGCAGCCCAGTCCCCCACCTCGCCCCATCCCTCCCCATCAAGACTTTTACCCCATTCCCCACCTTCATTGTCCTGGGTGTTGGATTGTCCTTCCCAGTCACCGATGTAAGTATCATTACAAATCAACATTATAACATACTTTCTTAAAGGTACATTATACTGATCTAATTATACATAAATTGAAATTTTTGGGTTATATTTTGAGAAACCTTTTCTTTATTTGATTAATGTAAATGTTTCCGATCTTCAGTTTTGGAAATCAACATCCACATTTTCTAATATCTAAATGATATTGCCTAGATGTTGGATATATATTATGTATATATGCCAATATTTAGGATTTGGTATTACTGCCCTTTTCACAGTGTGTCATAAACCAAAGAAATATATTTTTCAAGATTGATAGGCTTTTGGTTTGTCTTAATATCGTAATGGTTTATCTCTGAAGAACATATTTAATGTGTAAATCTGCTATATAGCATATTTAATGATAATAATGATTTGTATTTTAATTATTACAATGTCTCTTTGCTCTCTTTTTATTATGTTCTGTAATTATTATTAATTTGTTGTTTGTTTTTTGTTTAGGTTGTAACTAAGCATGGTTAACGCTAGAGGCTCTAGCACGTATAGAGCAGACCATGCTGAGTAACAGTCAGTTGCTGGGAAGTATGCATGTGACCATGCATCTCCAGCTGCGGCTTCATCACTTGACTCTAGAACCCATAATGTGGTTAAAGTCAATGCATGAAGCCACAGCTGGAAATGCGCAGGACGATGAGGGTGATGCTGGTGCACCATAAGTGGAAGATCCGGAGATGGCCCGAGGGAGAACTAATAACTCCTCCATCCACATGTTGTTATTTATATTTGTTGCCATTTTGCCTTTTTTTGTTTTATTGTTGTGTCTGTTGCACTATTTCACTTTGTCAGATGGCTCCAATGGGGCTGTGTTTGCCCTGTCAACTCCCTTAAAGGACTGTGATGCACTATGTCACCTTGTCAGATGGCTCCAATAGGGCTTTGTTGGCCCTGTCAACTCCCTCCAAGGACTGTGATGCACTATGTCACCTTGTCAGATGACTCCAATGGGGCTGTGTTGGCCCTGTCAACTCTATCCAAGGACTATGATGCAATATGATGCAAAACTTCCTCCAAGGACTATGGTGCAATATGTCACCTTGTCAGATGTCTCGAGTTGGGCTGTGTTGGCCCTGTCAACTCCCTCCAAGGACTGTGATGCACTATGTCACCTTGTCAGATGGCTCCAATGGGGCTGTGTTGGCCCTGTCAACTTCCTCCAAGGACTATGATGCAATATGTAACCTTGTCAGATGGCTCCATTGGGGCTGTGTTAGCCTTTGTTTGCCCTGTCAACTCCCTCCAAGGACTGTGATGCACTATGTCACCTTGTCAAATGGCTACAATGAGGCTATGTTGGCCCTGTCAACTACCTCCAAGGACTGTGATACACTATGTCACCTTGTTAGATGACTCCAATGGGGCTGTGTTGGCCCTGTCAACTCCATCCAAGGAATGTGATGCACTATGTCACCTTGTCAGATGGCTCCAATGGGGCTGTGTTGGCCTTTGTTTGCCCTTGTCAACTCCCTGAAAGGACTGTGATGCACTATGTCACCTTGTCAGATGGCTCCAAAGGGCCTGTGTTGGCCTTTGTTTGCCCTTGTCAACTCCCTCCAAGGACTGTGATGCACTATGTCACCTTGTCAGATGGCTCCAAAGGGGCTGTGTTGGCCTTTGTTTCCCCTTGTCAACTCCCTCCAAGGACTGTGATGCACTATGTCACCTTGTCAGATGGCTCCAAAGGGGCTGGGTTGGCCTTTGTTTGCCTTTCTCAACTCCCTCCAAGGACTGTGATGCACTTTGTCACCTTGTCAGATGGCTCCAAAGGGGCTGGGTTGGCCTTTGTTTGCTGTTGTCAACTCCCTCCAAGGACTGTGATGCACTATTTCACCTTGTCAGATGGCCCCAAAGGGGCTGTGTTGGCCTTTGTTTGCCCTTGTCAACTTCCTCCAAGGACTGTGATGCACTATGTCACCTTGTCAGATGGCTCCAAAGGGGCTGTTTTCTCATTCTGACTTGTTCTTAAAGTAATCTTATTTCTTTATGTTTTATGACATTCATAAATCATATTTATCATAATAAAAAGAATTTCATTAAATGTTATGTTTCTTCTTTATTTATTAATGTCATTTCTAATAAAATATCTTTTATGTTAATAATCCTTAAGTGTTGCTGACCACAATTCTTAATTTATGGATACGCATACATAATGTACATTTTATTATTATTTCTTTTGACATCAACATACACATATAATATATTTAAACCAGACTATTATGTTGACAGCACATTTATTCAAATTTTCCTTGCATTTTATTGTAGTAGTATAACAAAAGAAATCACTGTGTGTAATGCACACATTTTAGATGATTAATCTCTTTCTATTATTTGTGATTATATTTAATTATCCAACGATATATTGATATAGGTAGGCTGACTATATTGCCGCTTTAATAAGTGACACATAGGATAAATACATATTTCAGGGTTCTTATACAAAACATGTATTTAAACAGCTCAGAAATCATCCCTGACATATGTATTTCGCATATGTGTCCCTTTTTAAAGCGGTTATATGGTCACCCTAGCTATAGGTAACATATAGTGTATAAACAATCAACATTTTTGTAATGTATATAGTAGCATTATTTATATGTTAAACCCTACTGCTTACTAAATATTTCCTAATCTTCTGATTCTAGTGAAATATATACTTATTACCAACTATGGATTATATTTCATATATCACAGTATTATCTAGTGTTACATTATGTGAAGCTGTGCATTACATGAAACAAACACGCTTCATAGATAACAATAAAGCACATACTAATTTTTAAAATATAAATATGTTTGTTATTGACATGCAAAGGTGTAAAATCCTTCATTTGTTAGGATTACGTTTTTACGCGATCTCGGATGCACCATGTTGCGTAAGACATCACATGCAAAGGTGTAAAATACGTAATTTGTTAGGATTACATTTTTATATGATCTGAGATGCGCCATGTTGTGTAAGACATCACATGCAAAGGTGTTAAATAGGTCATTTGATTGATTGATGTTTTTACGCCATCTCGGATGCGCCATGTTGCATAAGGCTCCACGTGTAAAGGTGTTAAATCTGTCCTTTGATTGGATTACATTGTCCCGCAATATTTGATTTGCCATGTTTGCGAATGAGAACACAAATTTCAAACCATGATTTTCTTGGATTATGGATTGTGTCAATTATGTACATTGTGGAAACATAGATGAAAAAGAGCAAATAAATATCTATTGATGGCTGTCTCGTGGAAGAAAAGAATGAAGGCAATGTGTTTTTGATCCCGAATATATTTTGTCACGCCGCACTGTTGCTAGGGGCGCAGCGTCTCCCTCTTGCTAGTTGCCTAGGGCTCTGTCGGCTCTGGATGCGTGCGGTGCTGACGTCATCACCGCACGCTCCTGATGCCGGCCAGTCCTGTGGCGCCAATTCTCCACTTACTTAAACGGGCAACAAATGATCTGTCACTGCCCAAGTATAGGTACTACTTTGTGTACTCCTGGGAGTGATAGATCATTTGCTGGACCGTTATATAGTTGCTGAACCCTGCCTGTCTCACTATGCTACCTGGTTATCCCCTGCATTACTGTCTGATATATTGTTGCTGAATCCTGCCTGTCTCACTACGCTACCTGGTTAACCCCTGCATTTCTGGACTGATTTATTGTTTCTGAAATCTGCCTGTCTCACTACGCTACCTGTTTAACAACCGGATTGCTGGACTGATTTATTGTTGCCAAACCCTGCCTGCCTGACCATTCTCGTAATTTGCCATGTGCTGTCCTGCCTGTGGTGAGTGCCGGTCTCCTTATTTTTCTAATTTTATCTGCTCTGGGATATTCCCTATCTTCCCGGCTCGACTCCAGGATAACAAGACTACTGGCCAAGTTCGGTCTGATAGAGGAGTATCCCACGAGCATTACATTATACTTGGGCCATGGAGCCAGATGAGGTGGCACAAGCTGTTTATCTCCAAGGACAGATGTTGAGAATTCATACTACACAATTGCATAATATGGATTCCAAGCTGGAGGTTATTTCCTCTCGACTATCCTTACTAGTCACATCGAGGAGTACTGCTCCTGTTGTTTCACCGCCAGTCCCTACTCCTAGTACTGTGGTTTCTCCCTCTGCTTCTGGAAGCATACCCCAGATACCTTTGCCTGACAATTATGAAGGTACTATGGATTGCAGGGGTTTTCTTAACCAATGCAGGCTGCACTTCCGTAATGATCCCCACACCTTTCAGTCTCACCAGTCAAGGGTCACCTTTATCATTTCCTTGCTGGAAAAGAATGCTCCACTCCTGCATGATGCTGATGATTTAATTTCTGCTTTATCTTCTGTGTTTGGGACTTCTGGCCGTACCTCGGCTGTGGAATATTCTCTCCTGGATCTCCGCCAGGGCAACAGAACTGTGGTACAGTTTGCCATTGAGTTTCGCACCTTTGCACTTGAAACCACCTGGGATGGCAGTGCTCTCAAGGCAGCCTTTAGGAGGGGTCTGCATGAGCGCATCAAATATGAACTCACCTATCGTGATATTCCTTCTTCTTTGGATGACTTTATAGCACTTTGTATCAGCCTGGACTCTCACTTTTAGGAGAGACAAGCCGAGAGAGACAGAACAAGGAGGGTCCTCCCTTCCCGTCCCCCTGTTTGTCCGGTTCTGGCAGCATCCTCTACCCCTTCAGCAGCTCCAGTTACCTCAGTGGAGGAACCCATGGATCTCTCCTCCTTCAAACCTTCAGAGTCTGAAAGACAGAGAAGAAGGAGACTGAGACTATACTTTTATTGTGGCTCTAACTCCCACCAACTAAAGGACTGTGACATTTAGCCAGGAAATACCAATGCTTAGAGGATAACACAGGGGTACCTCTAAGCATGATTTCTACCAAATCCCCTCACTCCTCTCGGATCCTGGTACCTGTTACCCTTACCTTCCTTCAGAATACTGTACACACTCAGGCCTTCATTGATTCAGGGGCAGCTGGAAACTTCCTGGATCACCGTTTTATGATTCAAGCTGGTCTACCTCTTCTACAGAAAATACATTGTCTCAAGATAACTACTCTGGATGGCACCCCCCTTGGTTCAGGCTTGATCCAATTTGAGTCAGCACTCTTGACCGTGACTGTGGGTGTTCTTCATACCGAACAGCTCCAGTTCGAGGTCATTCATTCCACAGCTCAGCCTGTCATCCTTGGTCTTCCTTGGCTTTGCTTACATAATCCACAGTTCGACTGGGCTGAAGGACAACTGGCTTCTTGGGGTGCCGCCTGTTTCCACTCCTGCCTTGCTAAAGTCACTCCTCTGCTTCACATTCCCATAGCCAACATCAAGACTCCTTCCATCCTTCCTTTGGTTTATACAGACTTTGCAGTTGTGTTTGAGAAAAAAGCAGCCGACGTGCTTCCACCGCACCGTCCCTATGACTGCAAGATTGACCTTTTGCCCGGAGCCCCACTTCCTAAAGGCAGGACGTATCCATTCTCCAAGACAGAAATAAAATCCATGGAGGACTACATCCAAGAGAACCTAGCTAAAGGTTTTATTCGCCCTTCTTCCTCTCCTGCTGGGGCTGGCTTCTTTTTTGTCAGTAAGAAGGATGGTGGGCTCAGACCCTGCATTGACTACAGGGTCTTGAACAACATAACCATCAAGAATCACTATCCCATACCCTTGATCACTTAACTGTATGACTCACTCCAGGATGCTCGCTTATTCACTAAATTGGACTTACGTGGGGCATACAATTTGATTCGCATTTCTCCATGCCACAAATGAAAGACCGCCTGTAACACAAGATCAGGGCATTATGAATACCTTGTAATGCCCTTTGGGCTGTGTAATGCCCCTGCAGTATTCCAGGCATTTGTCAACAACGTCTTCCGTGACCTCCTCAACTGCACTGTCATAGTTTATCTAGATGATATCCTTGTTTTCTCTTCTACTTTAGAGGAGCATTACAGGCACATGAGACAGGTGTTTCTTAGTCTCAGAGATAATTGTTTGGTAGCCAAGCTAGAAAAATGTGAGTTGGAGCAAGTCCAGATCCAATTCCTTGGATATATCATCTCGAAGGAGGGTTTTGCTATGGATCCTGCTAAACTCACCGCTGTACTAGAATGGCCTCAACCTACCCCTTTAAAGGAATTGCAGAGGTTCTTGGGGTTCTCCAATTATTACCGCAAGTTTATAAAGAACTTTTCTCAAACAGTAGCTCCTCTCACTGAATTGACAAAACGGAACAAAGACTGTAAACATTGACCTCCTGAGGCCATACATGCCTTTTCTTGTCTGAAAAGGGCTTTTTGTTCAGCTCCTGTGCTCCGCCATCCTGATCCTGACCTACAGTTCACTTTAGAGGTTGATGCCTCCAAGATAGGGGCTGAAGCAATTCTTACCCAAAGGGATCCTTTGACTTTCAAGTCACACCCTGTAGCCTTTTTCTCTAAACGTTTTACACCTGCTGAGAGGAACTACAATGTGGGTAATCGTGAACTCTTAGCCATTAAGATGGCCTTGACTGAATGGCATCACTGGTTAGAGGGCACCGCCAATCCTATTCAAATCCTCACCGAGCACAAGAATCTGACTTACCTAGAAACTGCTCATCGACTCAATCCTAGACAGGCCAGGTTGGCCTTTTTCTTTTCCCGTTTTAACATTGTGGTCTCTTATCTTCCTGGGACCAATAACAAGAAGGCGGACGCCCTTTCCTGTCAGTTCCCTCACTCAAATGATTCCTCAGAGGCCCCTATCAAACACATTATACCCCTGACATTGGAAGCTTACTATCATTTGTAGAGGATCTAAATTTCTGTGAAGGGACTAAAATTCAGTGTGAACATGAGTGAAGTGGGTATAGAATACTTGGACACATGTTTATAAAGAAAATGGTTTCTTAGAAACTGATTAATATATAAAAAAAACTGATAAAAATAATTTGCTGCAATATGGCAGCTGTCATCCAGGTAGTATCTTTAAGGCAATACCTAAGAGCCAATTCACCAGAGTAAAGAGGATTGTCTCAGATGGTGATAAATGTAAGCAAAGACTAGAAGAAATGGCTAACAAATTTATTGCAAGAAAATATCCAAGAAAATTAATAGCAGAACAACTTGCAATTGTGGAGGATGGGTCTAGACAAAGTAAAAAACTAGAAGGTAAAAAGGGAGAGAATAATGTAATATTTGTGACTCAACACAATAGGTTCAGCCAAAAAATTAAAATTAAAGGCTCCTTCTTAAATTAAGAATTTAAGAAGGAGCCTTTAGTCGCATATAAGAGAAAGAAAAGTATTAAGGACTTGATTGTACATACTGATATAGGTTCTGGAAAGAGAAATGTTCAATTAACAATAGCAATAATGGATGCTATCCATGTCTGAACTGCAGTCATTGTAGCTCCATGATAAAAGGAAAAAACTTTTTATCATCCAATCAGTGGAATAAAGTTTGTAATAAATAAATACTTTACATGCAGAACAACTTTTGCTATTTATTTGATTAAGTGTCCGTGTGGACTTATCTATATTGGCGAGACCTGCAGAGAGGTAAGGGAGAGGATAACAGAACATAAATCCAACATAAGATGTAGAAATAAAGAAGCTCCAGTGTCCTCTCACTTCCTCTCTGCAGGTCACAATATTAGTCAGCTTAGATTTCTAGTCATAGATCAGGTAATGAAACCAAGGAGGGGTGATAGAGAACATCTCCTTAAGACCAGGGAGATGTTCTGGATACATAAATTAGATTGCCTAACCCCCAAGGGTCTGAATAAAGACTTTGACTGGAGTCTGTTTTACTAACTGATTTTTACATCATATATGGATAGTTTAGGGAAAATGCACTTTATATATAAAAATTTGAGTAAAATGTTGTTTTTGTTATAAAAAAGAAGAACATTTTCTTTAAAACAAACTCTTTTTTTAAAAATGGATCTTTAAACATATTTTTCTCAATAATAAATTCTTTAATGATGAAAATGTACTCTGTATACTAGCTCCCAATTGCTCTGGCATTATAGGTGTTTGGATTTTTATGCTCCTCCTTTTAATTGTATATAGGTTTTATGTTTTGTGTTGTTGTTTTAATTGATATACATATGTCATTTACCCATTCCATTAAAAAACATTAGAAATTTAAAAACATTAGAAATAAAAATTGATGTAATATGCTCTTTATCCACAAGATGTCACTGTTGCAATAGCTATGATTTTTATGGAATGGGTTAATGGACAACAGGTGCAAGTATAAAAGGCAGGAACCTGTATAATTAAGATGTACATAACTAAGAGCCTAGTGCAGGCTTGAAACATTGTATGTGTTATTTGGTCCCTAAATGAAAGAATAAAGGTCTTTTAATGAAGCTGGCAGCTGGAGTTTTTTGAAATTTGTGAATCGTGAACTCTTAGCCATTAAGATGGCCTTGACTGAATGGTGTCACTGGTTAGAGGGCACCGCCAATCCTATTCAAATCCTCACCGAGCACAAGAATCTGACTTACCTGGAAACTGCTCATCGACTCAATCCTCGACAGGCCAGGTGGGCCTTTTTCTTTTCCCGTTTTAACTTTGTGGTCTCTTATCTTCCTGGTACCAATAACAAGAAGGCGGACGCCCTTTCCTGTCAGTTCCCTCACTCAAATGATTCCTCAGAAGCCCCTATCGAGCACATTATACCCCCCTCCTGTGTGGTTGCTCAACTCAATACCACCCTTCTGCAAAGATTGCAATGTGCTCAGTCTAGCAACCTCCTGGTGCCCCCATGGCCTCCGATATCCTCTTTGTACCTCTGAACCTACGCATCCCTGTGCTAGCCTGGGCTCATGATAGCAAACTTTCAGGACATCCTGGTTCGACTAAGACTTTCAAGCATCTTTCCCAACATGTATGGTGGCCTACTATGAAATCTGACATTCAGGATTATGTAAAAGCCTGCACAATTTGTGTGGCCAACAAGACTCCCCGATCCTTGCCTCATGGCTTGCTCCATCCATTGTCTATTCCCAAACGACCCTGGACACACATTACAATGGACTTCATTGTGGATCTTCCTTCTTCCAACCACCATACAGTTATCTGGGTTGTAGTGGACTGCTTTTCCAGACTGGCTCACTTCGTACCCTTAACCAAACTACCTTCTACTCAGGAATTCTCGTCACTTTTTCTCTTGCATGTGGTGCGACTTCATTGCTTTCCTGTGAATATTGTTTCTAACAGAGGTCCACAGTTCATCTCTGCCTTCTGGAGAGCCTTTTGTAAGTTGATTGGAACCACTGTTTACTTGTCATCTGGCTACCATCCTTAGACCAATGGACCAATGGACTCATGGAACAAACCAGGATCTTGAAGCCTACCTTAGAGCCTTTGTCAACGCTTGCCATACCAACTGGTCTGAATTGTTACCACTAGCTGAGCTGGCAAGAAACACTCATTGGCACTCTGCCCTTCGATGTTCTCCATTTCAAGCCGCAGCAGGGTATCAACCTCGTGTCTTCCCTCTTTCAGCTCAATTCACTGGTGTCCCTGCTGCAGACTGACACGTCACTGAACTCACCACACATTGGCAACGTATTTGCTCTCAGCTGTGTTCAGCTGTCTCTAGATATAAGAAGTTTGCTGATCGTCATAGGGCTTCTGTACGTGCCATCCCAGGGGGTGATCTCCACTCGACATATTAGTCTACGTTAACCCTGTCACAAATTTTAGGTTTATCGGCGCTTACAAGGTCCTGAAAAGACTGTTTCCTGTTGTATACAAAGTAGCCTTGCCAAAAACCCTACGCATACATCCAGTCTTCCACATCTCACTACTTAAACTGTACATCAAGAACAGGTATACCCAGCTCTGAGCTCCGCCTCCTCCACTCTTGGTTCGTGGTGACCCTGAATATGAAGAAGCTAAGATTCTGGACTCCAGATACAGGCACAGACAACTGCAGTATCTGATACATTGGAAGGGTTACTCTGTGGCAAATAGTTCCTGGGTTCCTGCCCGTGATGTGCATGCTCCATCTTTGGTTTCCAGATTCCATGCTGCTCACCTTTTGAAGCTGACTCTGGTTCCCGGAGGGAACCCTTGAGGAGGGGGCTATGTCACACCATGCTGTTGCTAGGGGTGCGGCGTCTCCCTCTTGCTTGTTGCCTAGGGCTGTGTCGGCTCTGGCTGATTTATTGTTGCCAAACCCTGCCTTCCTGACCATTCTCGTAATTTGCCTTGTGCTGTCCTGCCTGTGGTGAGTGCCGCTCTCCTAATTTGTCTAATATTCTCTGCTCTGGGATAGTCCCTATCTTTCCGACTAAACACCGGGATAACAAGACTACTGGCCGAGTTCGGTCTGATATAGGAGTATCCCCCGAGCATTACTGTGACAGACCCTTCTGTCAGGACTGAAAGAGTTAACTGTGTTTAGCTTTAAGAATCTAATTTCTAAAGACAGGTTTTCTGGCCTCAGCTATTGTGTGCTATAATTACATTTAAGTAATAAACAGGCCATTGTTTAATCACCCTCAGAGAACAGACGCTAGGTGATAAGACAAGCCAAATGTGTTTAAGTTGTTATCTGCCTAAGTAAAGTATTTAAGTAAAATAATTCTATTGTATCATGTCAAGGGCGCTTCTCCCTTTTATCTAATGTACAACATTCTTTCAACCCCCATCTGAGGGGGGGTCAAAAACCTGTATAAATCTGTGTGCTGCCTTCAAATAAAGTTGTCATTCTGTTTTAAACCTGAAACTGGCTGGGTTGTGAATTGCTGATTGTCTATGCAGGACATTGTTCATCTGGGGTTAACCCTTGGTACACAGTTGGTACCGTAACATTGGTGGCAAGCGACGGAATGAACCTTATCGCCCAGAAGAGCAACTACACAAGCCAGTAACCTCAGGAAGAGGGGGATTATTACAATACTGACTAAGATGGAAAGAGTACCAGGGACAGAAGGAACCAATGGGCCCAGCATATCAGACAGAACCCCTGAAGAAGCAAGCTTTGATCGGGCGGTTAAAATAAGACTGGCACATTATGGCCCCAACCCATCTGCCGAAATTATCGACCGGGTCATAGCAGCTGTGGAGGCCAACCTACTTCGCCAAAGCGGCGCTGCAGCAGCCCAAGTCACAGCAACCCCAGTGGAAAAGGGAAAAGTAAATTTTGCAGCTTTTAAAAACTTCCTGGAAACAGAAGGAGAGATTGATGGGTACCTTGCGGATTTTGAGAGGCAATGTGCACTATACAAGGTACCCGCAGAGGACTGGGTCACGATATTATCCGGAAAATTATCCGGCCGGGCCAGTGAGGCTTTTCGGGCCATTCCAGATGAGGAAGTCGGGGATTATAATACTGTAAAAGAGGCTCTGCTCTCCAGGTATGCGGTTACACCGGAGGCATACCGGAGGCGGTTCAGAGACACTGTTAAAGTAGCTGGAGATTCCTACCTTGAGTGGGCATGTAAGGTGCACCGCACAGCAGCTCACTGGATAGCGGGGTGCCAAGCCGTATCTGGGGAAGAGGTGCTGCAGCTATTCCTGTTGGAACATTGCTTCGACAAGTTACCCGCAGGAGTTCGAGAGTGGGTTCGGGACCGTAAACCCTCCACCCTGCATGAAGCGGCTCGCTTGGCAGATGAGTATACGGATGCCCGCAAACTGGACACTGCTACCACTAAGCCCCCTGCCAGAGTGGAGTACAGACCCCCAGTCACCCCAGCACCTGCCAGTTACCAACCCCCAGCGCACCGCTATACCACACGGTCTCGGGCCACGAACTACCCTCAGAGAGCCTGGTTCAATTCGCGGGGCTACTCACAACCTATTCGGTGCTTTGGATGTAAGCAACTAGGGCACAAAAGACCAGAGTGTCCCCTAAACGCAGCGAACCAAGCACAGTCCTGGAGAAGACCCGCTAGCGGAATCCCACGTAATCCTCAGCCTGCGGCCCGCTACGTAGAGGCGCAAGAATGCTGGGGCATCCTACATGAGGCAGACCTTGTGCAAGCTGCCCACCGGAATAACCGGCAACTGGTTAAAGTGAATGGGAAGGAGGTCAGTGGTCTATGGGATACTGGTGCTACCATGACCTTGCTTCGAAAGAACTTGGTGTCTGAGAAACAGCACACAGGAGACACTGTGGCTGTGAGGGTAGCAGGGGGCACTGTGTTCCGCCTACCTGTTGCCAGGGTACATTTGGATTGGGGAGTGGGCGCTAGACCTGTGAATGTGGGGGTCATGAAGGATTTACCAGCTGATGTTCTCCTTGGAAATACCTTGGTCCCCCTTGTTTCTGCCTATGCTCCCATGGGTCCCGCTGATGTTAACCCTGTGACTACCCGTGCTCAGATCCGTGCAGCAGAGACTGACCCCCCTGCTGCTAAGCCCCAGGACGCTGAGCTCAGTAAATCTCCATCCGCTATTGATATGTGGGAGTCACGTTACAATGCGCTGATGAAGGAGAAGAGTCACGTAGAGGATAAAATGGTCACGTTAAATAATCATGTAACAGTGCTAGCGGGAGAGAAGAGGAGTGCAGAGGAAAAAGCACGTTTAGAACAGGAATCTCTGCTAGACAAGCTGCACCGACAGACTGCAGAAAACACCAGCTTGAGAGTGGAACATGAAACATTAAGGACAAACTTAGTGACACTGGAGGAGAAGCTGACGCTGGCTCATAGGGAGGTGCAGCAACTCAAGGGCACCCTATGTCAGTATGAAGGGATTGTGGATACCTATAAAGAGCAGGTACAAAAACCACGTAAAGAAGCCGATGATATTTTGAAGGACTGTTTAGCCCTAGTCGGGGCACTGAAGAGGTTGAACCCTTATTTATACAGACAGGGATTCTCTCTCATAACGGGAATACAGATGGATTGTCCCAGCAAACTGACATGCCTACCACCCCTTAGTCCGGTCATCCCCAGGTTGACCCGCAAAAGGGTCAAGCCGGGTCTGCCGGAGTGTTCCACAAGGGGGGAGCTATGTGACAGACCCTTCTGTCAGGACTGAAAGAGTTAACTGTGTTTAGCTTTAAGAATCTAATTTCTAAAGACAGGTTTTCTGGCCTCAGCTATTGTGTGCTATAATTACATTTAAGTAATAAACAGGCCATTGTTTAATCACCCTCAGAGAACAGACGCTAGGTGATAAGACAAGCCAAATGTGTTTAAGTTGTTATCTGCCTAAGTAAAGTATTTAAGTAAAATAATTCTATTGTATCATGTCAAGGGCGCTTCTCCCTTTTATCTAATGTACAACATTCTTTCAACCCCCATCTGAGGGGGGGTCAAAAACCTGTATAAATCTGTGTGCTGCCTTCAAATAAAGTTGTCATTCTGTTTTAAACCTGAAACTGGCTGGGTTGTGAATTGCTGATTGTCTATGCAGGACATTGTTCATCTGGGGTTAACCCTTGGTACACAGTTGGTACCGTAACAATTACATATTTTGAAGCAAGTGCTAATCCATGAATGTTCACCAGTGAATATACTCCCTCTTGCTCGTTGCCAGGGGCTGTGTCAGCTCTGGATGGGTGCGGCACTGATGTTATCGCCGCACGCTCCTGATGCCGGCCGGTCCTGTGGCGCCAATCCTCTGCGTACTTAAACGGGCAGCAAAACGATCTGTCACTGCCCAAGTATAGGTACTACTTCGTGTACTCCTGGGAGTGATAGATCATTTGCTGGACCGTTATAAAGTTGCTGAACCCTGCCTGTCTCACTACTCTACCTGGTTAACCCCTGCATTACTGTCTGATATATTGTTGCCGAACCCTGCCTGTCTCACTACGCTACCTGGTTAACCCCTGCATTACTGACTGATATATTGTTGCTGAACCGTGCCTGTCTCACCACGGTACCTGGTTAACCCCTGCATTACTGATTGAAATATTGTTGCTGAACCCTGCCTGTCTCACTACGCTATCTGGTTAACCCCTGCATTACTGTCTGATATATTGTTGCTGAACCCTGCCTGTCTCACTACGCTACCTGGTTAACCCCTTCATTCCTTGACTGATTTATTGTTGCTGATCCCTGCATGTCTCACTACGTAGGTACTACTTTGTGTACTCCTGGGAGTGATAGATCATTTGCTGGACCGTTATAAAGTTGCTGAACCCTGCCTGTCTCACTAGTCTACCTGGTTAACCCCTGCATTACTGACTGATATATTGTTGCTGAACTCTGCCTGTCTCACTACGCTACCTGGTTAACCCCTGCATTACTGACTGATATATTGTTGCTGAACCCTGCCTGTCTCACTACGCTACCTGGTTAACCCCTGCATTACTGTCTGATATATTGTTGCCGAACCCTGCCTGTCTCAGTACGCTACATGTTTAACCCCTGCATTGCTGGACTGATTTATTGTTGCCAAACCCTGCCTGCCTGACCTTTCTCATAATTTGCTTTGTGCTGTCCTGCCTGTGGTGAGTGCCGCTCTCCTCATTTGTCTAATATTCTCTGCTCTGGGATATTCCCTATCTTTCCGGCTCGACGCCGAGATAACAAGACTACTGGCCGAGTTCGGTCTGATATAGGAGTATCCCACGAGCATTACATATTTTGAGGCAAGTGCTAATCCATGAATGTTCAGTGATGAATATACTCCATCTTGTTTAATATGTTTGTCAACAATATTTTCACTTTACCAAATAATTAATGTGTTGTGTTTAATTTTTTACATATATAATTCATAAACATGCGCTTTTGTATTTTAATTAATTGCATTGACTTTTATCATATGATAAATATAAATGAGATGTCTACTTATTCTAGATTTTATGTCCTGATATTTCTTCTTAATGTAAATTCTTAATATCATTTCATGTATCGATTCCACATTGTTGTTCTCCAAATATAGTATCTTTCATTAGTTATGTTAAAAATACAATTTTAACCAGGTTTCCAATTATCTTCTATTCTCAAATGTGCTTCAGTCTCTTGGTATAATGTGTTGAAGGAGCATCAATACACTATTAGTTTTTAAGTGAACACATGGGTGAGGCAATGACAATCAGTAGATATATGCAGCCACCAATCAGCTGATCTAAGCTATGTTGTTGACTGCTCCTGAGCAATCCTAGATAAACCTTTCAGCAAAGACTAACAAGATAACTTGTCAAAGAGTATGAGTAAACGTGAATGTTGTTTAAAATGTTATGCTCTGTCAAAATAATGTAAGCAAATGTTTTGCTTTCATGCACCTTTTAAATTAAATAGATTTCAGAAATAAGTCAAACACTATAATGTAGCTTTAAAAATATACACTTTATTTAACACATCGAGAGAAATATGGCATACAGGCTTATTTTCAAATTCAAAAATTTCCTTGTTTTAACAAATACGTATAGATATACCAACAAAGCCCTAAGGATTAGTATATGTTAGCATATGTTCTGGTTTTAAGGGACAGTCAAGTCAAACAAAACATTCATGATTTAAATAGGAAATGCAATTTTAATCAACTTTCCAATATACTTTTATCACCAATTTAGCTTTTTTCTCTTGGTGTTCTTAGTTGAAAGCTAAAACTAGGAGGTTCATATGCTAATTTCTTAGACCTTGAAGAGTGCCTCTAATCTGAATGCATTTTGACAAACTAGAGGGCATTAGTTAATGTGTTTCATATAGAAAATATTGAGCTCATGCACGTATAGTTACCCTGGAATGATAACTGATTGACTGAAATGCAGGTCTGTCAAAAGAACTGAAATAAGGGGTCAATTTGCAGAGGCATATATACAAGGTAATCACAGAGGTAAAACCTGTATTTCTATAACAGTGTTGGTTATTCCAAACTGGAGAATGGGTAATAAAGGGATTATCTTTCTTTTTAACCAACAATAATTCAGGTGTTGACTGTCCCTTTAAGCTGTGTTGTTGGCATCAAAACAGTAATATGCCATCATGTATAATTGTAACGGTCATTGTATTAAAAGAACATTTTGGAGATCACATTGCAAAAAACAATCAATCTAATCAACAAGGACAGCATGTGATGTTGTCTCCACACACTTGTAAAACACACTCTGCAACAATATGCCTCCATGGACCCTGTCCCATAGAAGCTTATTAAATACAGAGTGTGCTCCACAAGTGTAATAAGACAACATCATCACATACCTATCCTTTACACATTAAAAAAATAATATATACAGGGAGTGCAGAATTATTAGGCAAGTTGTATTTTTGAGGATTAATTTTATTATTGAACAACAACCATGTTCTCAATGAACCCAAAAAACTCATTAATATCAAAGCTGAATAGTTTTGGAAGTAGTTTTTAGTTTGTTTTTAGTTATAGCTATTTTAGGGGGATATCTGTGTGTGCAGGTGACTATTACTGTGCATAATTATTAGGCAACTTAACAAAAAACAAATATATACCCATTTCAATGATTTATTTTTACCAGTGAAACCAATATAACATCTTAACATTCACAAATATACATTTCTGACATTCAAAAACAAAACAAAAACAAATCAGTGACCAATATAGCCATCTTTCTTTGCAAGGACACTCAAAAGCCTGCCATCCATGGATTCTGTCAGTGTTTTGATCTGTTCACCATCAACATTGCGTGCAGCAGCAACCACAGCCTCCCAGACACTGTTCAGAGAGGTGTACTGTTTTCCCTACTTGTAAATCTCACATTTGATGATGGACCACAGATTCTCAATGGGGTTCAGATCAGGTGAACAAGGAGGCCATGTCATTAGATTTTCTTCTTTTATACCCTTTCTTGCCAGCCACGCTGTGGAGTACTTGGACGCGTGTGATGGAGCATTGTCCTGCATGAAAATCATGTTTTTCTTGAAGGATGCAGACTTCTTCCTGTACCACTGCTTGAAGAAGGTGTCTTCCAGAAACTGGCAGTAGGACTGGGAGTTGAGCTTGACTCCATCCTCAACCCGAAAAGGCCCCACAAGCTCATCTTTGATGATACCAGCCCAAACCAGTACTCCACCTCCACCTTGCTGGCGTCTGAGTCGGACTGGAGCTCTCTGCCCTTTACCAATCCAGCCACGGGCCCATCCATCTGGCCCATCAAGACTCACTCTCATTTCATCAGTCCATAAAACCTTAGAAAAATCAGTCTTGAGAAATTTCTTGGCCCAGTCTTGACGTTTCAGCTTGTGTGTCTTGTTCAGTGGTGGTTGTCTTTCAGCCTTTCTTACCTTGGCCATGTCTCTGAGTATTGCACACCTTGTGCTTTTGGGCACTCCAGTGATGTTGCAGCTCTGAAATATGGCCAAACTGGTGGCAAGTGGCATCTTGGCAGCTGCACGCTTGACTTTTCTCAGTTCATGGGCAGTTATTTTGCGCCTTGGTTTTTCCACACGCTTCTTGCGACCCTGTTGACTATTTTGAATGAAACGCTTGATTGTTCGATGATCATGCTTCAGAAGCTTTGCAATTTTGAGAGTGCTGCATCCCTCTGCAAGATATCTCACTATTTTTGACTTTTCTGAGCCTGTCAAGTCCTTCTTTTAACCCATTTTGCCAAAGGAAAGGAAGTTGCCTAATAATTATGCACACCTGATATAGGGTGTTGATGTCATTAGACCACACCCCTTCTCATTACAGAGATGCACATCACCTAATATCCTTAATTGGTAGTAGGCTTTCGAGCCTATACAGCTTGGAGTAAGACAACATGCATAAAGAGGATGATGTGGTCAAAATACTCATTTGCCTAATAATTCTACACTCCCTGTATATATATATATATATATATATATATATATATATATATATATATATATATATATATATATATATATATATATATATATATATATATATATATATATACAAAATTACTTCCTCCTCCTTCCCTTCTTCCCATGAGATAGAGGCTCTGGGGAGGGCAACTGCCCCCTCCAACGAGTTCTCCTAGGAGATGGTTGAGGAAGAAGGAACGTCTGCTTAGTTTTTCAGATGAAGTAGTTAAGGGATCACCAGGCTGAGGAAGAGATTGAGGCAGAGGAGAAGATGGAGGAGGCCCAGGAACAGATGGTTCAGGAGCAGATGTTCCAGGAGCAGAAGCTCTTTCCCCCGGTCCACTTGTCAATTCCCAGAGGACCTGCAACATATTATTTAGAGTATTCAAGATATTAGTTTGTCCTTCGAGCAGTTTGTTCATTACTCCTGTCATGAACACCCTGTATTCCGCCTGTTCCCTCCGGAGGCACGCATCTCTTCGAGGAAGTTCCTCATGAGCTCCACCTCTGGCACCTCTGGGGGGATGTTCTCCTCAGGAGGAGTTGCTGCATGGTGGGCAGCTGGTGCACGGCAGGCTGCTGCACAGAGGGATGCTGCAGAGATCTCTTCTGCAGCGGGGGCTTCTTCAGGCATGTCTTCCATTTCTCCCAGAGATGGCGAGTCATCTGCACCACTCTCATGCCTGGGTGAAGCAGGAGCCTGTTGGTGCTGTGCTTCCTCCTCCTCAACCTCAGACTCTGTATATTTGAAAATGAAAGATATTGAGATATTAACACAGTTCCAAATAAAGATGTAAATGTTCTATTTGAAAGTGCATTAATGAGGCTGCCTTCATAATTCAATTGTAAGCAAAAGCAATCAATACGATTTACGTCTTTGCAAACCCATCTTTCTAATATCTAGATGGTCAATACGAATGTCTTTTTGTGTTTGTCTTAAATCTGTTTAAATGCCCACCTAATCTGTAGACTTGATACTAATGTGAAGGGTTTTCTTCAAATGCAACTTTTTCAAGGTAATTCTGAATGCGTTTATGTAATAATGTTTAAAAAAGCGTAATTGCGTTAGTCATATCCCTAATTATTATTGTGTGTGAATGGGTTATGAGGTGGATGTAAAGAGATTAGTAAATGATCTTACCGGCAGACGAGAGGTGCAGGTTCCCGGTATCATTCCTCTGATACCGACTATGGCCACCTCTGAGATGTTGGGACACAGCATTTCCTCCCAGCGGCAGTACACAAAGGTTTGTTCCGGACCGCCACCGGTCCCTGCAAGGTATTCCCTCTCCCTTGTGAGCTTCTTCTTAAGTTCAGCTCTGCAGTCCCGGTAATGGTGCTGAATAGACTTGACATCCCTCTTATAGTCCCCCACTGCATTAACGACATTCGTGATCTCATTTAACAACTTCCTCTTATCCGAAGGGGTGGCCCTCTGTGCCTGCAGCCTTGTAGCTCTCTCCATATAAGCTTCGATAAGGGCCTCCTTCTCCTCCATGGTATATCTCTCCTCCCTCTGCCTGGGCTTCCCCTGCAATGTGAGCCTCTGTTCCCCAGACTGTGAAGCGCCCTCTCTACGCTGAACACCACTGGACCCAGCCACCCCCCTTCCTCTCCCCTTTCTCTCTAGTTCCTCTCCACATTCATCTCTCCCTCCCTCTCTCCTGCCTAACCTCCTCCATAAGCTCATCCCTATACTTATGCCTAATGAACTCTAATAGTTCCGGGCTAACCTGCCCCCTATCCTTCCTCCCGCCATACTCAATCAAAATGTGAAGGTGCACAAATGAAAAGGGGTCAAAATAATGAACTAAAAGTAAAAAGTGCTCAAAGTGTGAATGGGATAAAAAAAGAGGGTAAGGGGTATTAAAAAGACAAACGTATATGGAAAAAAAGACAAAAATGAGGATATGTAAACAATAAGTTGGTGTTAATCATGCAAAATCTAACTATGGGATGGGTATGGGATGAAAGGGAATGGAGTATGGAGTGTATGTAGTGTTAGTGATAAGTGTATGTATGTATTGCATGTTTCATGCGTGTAAATATGTTTATATAAGGAATGTACCAAAAAACAACACTCGCCCACTCACCCAAACAAACTCTCGCTCACTAACGCTCTCTCTCTCACACTAAATCACTCTCTCACACTAACTAACTCTCACACACTAACTCACACTAACTCTCTCTAATCTCTTTAATCTCACCAAACTCTCCAATGCCTAGACTTGCACCTAACTCGAAAAAGTAATACAGTAAAAGAAGCCATGCTTAGAGCGTGCTTATATACCCTATGTAAATGTTTAATGATGTACCGGTTTGCAAAGTAAACAAGGTTCAGGCGTGCTTTATTTTTGATTTGTATGTGTGCACTGTGGAGTAGTTGTTGTAATTTGCGCATGCTCATATTGAGTTTGTAAATGCACATATGTATTTGTGGAATGTGCATAATGCAATGATGTCATAGTGATCATTTTGCATAACATTCTTCAAATGTAGTATCTCCAAATCTAAATGCTGATTTCTGATCGTATCGTATTTGTTAAGTGTTGTAAATGTTTATTTGTAATAATGTTTCGTAATCGCCAAGGTGAATGTTTTGTTTGTGTATCAGTGTGCAATTTTTTTTAATGTTGTTTTGTTCTGTGTTGCAGATCGCAACGTATTTTCCTATTCCTCGTTTAGTGTAAATGTTTTGTAGTATTTGTTGTTAACGATTATGAATGTTGAATGCCTATGTGCTATGTTGTGCGAGCGATTGTTGTTTGTACATTTGAGCTGAATGTTTTTATTGTCCATTATGTTGTATGCGTAATATGACAGAGCAGTGTGTATTTCTCGCGAGATCGAGTGTTAGATGAAAAATCTGTGTATTCTTCAGTTTTCATTGATCTCTATGGGAGAATCCATTACGCGTACGTGATTACGATTGGGGAAAAAACGCGGTACTCGTGATAGCACAACACGTTACTAGGTGCATTTCAGACTTGTAATACCTACGTTATGAAAATTGCACAATGAAAATAACGTACACGATATTAGCGAGCAGCCATAATGCCACAATTCGTTATCTAGGTGAAGGTCTTGTTCTAAAAATGCATGAGAAACAATGTCATGCCTTAGAAACAGGTCGAATTTTAGCGGTTTAAAGGTTATAAAATATTAATTAATATAACAATGTTGGTTGCGAAAAAGCTTAGGAATGGGTAGTAAAGTCGCTATCTTTTTAAACAATATACATTTTGGAGTAGACTGTCCCTTTAATTGAAAAATTGGCTTTATAATCAGGTGAAAAAGGCTGGTGGTTATCCTACTGAAATTGTCTTCAATGAGTGGAAATAATATGTGAGTAAAAAAATAAATTTCTTTTAAAAACTATCCATGTACTTTGTATTAAAGGCCTTAAAGTGTCAGTAAACTTTAAAAATAATGTTATATAATTCTGCACATAGTGCAGAATTATATAACATTATATTAGCCAAACATTTATAAAACATAATTTCCCCTATTAATTTAAAAAACCCCGCTGTTTCACAGATCCGCTCTCTGCTCTCTGCTGAGCGGGTCTGTTATATTTACTCAGCGCATCGGGCCAGCTGTATAGTCACAGCCCAGCCCGACCGCGCCATAAGACTAAGTGCAGCTCGCTCCTGTCTTATGGCGCGGTCGGGCTGGGCTGTGACTATACAGCTGGCCCAATGCGCTGAGTTAATATAACAGACCCGCTCAGCAGAGAGCGGGTCTGTGAAACAGCGTTTTTTTTTTTAAATTAATAGGGGAAATTATGTTTTATAAATGTTTGGCTAATATATTGTTATATAATTCTGCACTATGTGCAGAATTATATAACAATATTTTTAAGGTTTACTGTCCCTTTAAATAAACTCTTTTATTTAATCATATATAGTGTTTTTTTTTTTATGATTTCTTATGATGGTTTAGTTATTGAATCATTTTTTTATCAGATTATTATTAATGAAATAATACAATATGAATATTATTTTTTTTGTGCCTATAATAAAAACATATGTGCTTCATTTTATATATTTTTTAAGTAGTAATGTGGTTCTTTTACTAAAAATAGCTACATAGTTACTAAACCTATTTGTAGATGTAAAATCCTTGAGCGCAGGGATCAATAGTCCCATCAAATGCTCCTTGAGATTAACCATCTTTTGCTGTGACAAACTGGAACTTTTGAAGTTTTTGCAGTTACATTTTCAAAGTTATGGCTATTTTGTTATGTAGAATCAGTGCTTTCACATTACACATTTAAAAAAAATAAATAAAAATAAATAAATATGATGTCTAACAAAAGAAACAAGTAGAAATGTAACAATAGATTCTCAACAAGTATTGCCCATGATATTAAAAACAGTAAACAAATGTAATCCAGCATCAAGAGAAGAAAGATATAAATAAATAATAAGGCACTGCTTTAGGAAAAAGGGCTACAAGTGTTATATACCGTGTAATATACTTTCTAAAAGTAAGAGAAAGAATAAAGGAGCCCAAGAAGGTATTAACGGTGAAAGAGGTAGATTAAGAAGGGGATGAGAAGAAATATTTATAGAGGAAAGGTGAGATCAGTCTCTAAAACAGCACTAAGGTATATAAAGTGAAAAGGAAAATATTTATAGAAAAAGTATGCATCTTCAAAAGTCTACCATAAGCATAGCAGAAAAAAATAATACCAAAAAAACTAAACTTTTTTTTAATTAAAATACTTTGGGTATTAGCCTTTTGATAATATCCAAACAGAATTCTATGATACCAAAAAATATCACCTTTTAAAATGACAATAATATGCTCTCTCTAGAGACAGGTTATGATTGACCAAATTACCCAGTAACTAATGGTAGGGGGATCCTTGCTCTTCCAAGACTTGGGCATAAGACATTTAGAACAGTCATTCAACATTTTTAAAAAGAGTGAGGCATCTATTTATCAAGCCATCAACCGCAAATACACTGGAATTCCGCAGCACATTTGTGGCAAGCCTGATTCCCCTTAGTTATCAAACCCTACAGACCAGCAAAAGTAGAATTTTGTGACGTAACATACGATCCGCCAGGCAAAGTCCGACACAGATCGATGCTTACGTCATTACAGATGTTCCGAATGCAAATTCAGCACTATCTGACTACTTTTGCTAGTTAACAAATATCTACCAGGTACGCTCGGCACTATTCCGGCCCAGCGTACCTGGTTTTCAATCCGCCGCACTGGAGGCAGCAGATACCATAGGAATCAATGGGAGTCTGAAAGCAGCGAAGGCTCATGTTCGTTGCTGCCTGATATCCCATTGATTCCTATGGTAATGTTTACACCTAACACCCTAACATGTACCCTGAGTCTAAACACCCCTAATCTTCCGCCCCTATACCACCGCCACCTACATTATACTTATTAACCCCTAATCTGCCCCCCCACACCGCTGCCACCTACATTATACTTATTAACTCCTAATCTGCCACCCCCTACACCGCCGCAACCTACATTATACTTATTAACCCCTAATCTGCTGCCCCGCCACCGCCATCTACATAAAGTTATTAACCCCTAATCTGCCCCCCTACACCGCCACCACTATATTAAATGTATTAACCCCTAAACCTAAGTCTAACCCTACCACCCCCAACTTAAATATAATTTAAATAAATCTAAATAAATATTACTATCATTAACTACATTATTCCTATTTAAAACTAAATACTTACCTGTAAAATAAACCCTAAACTAGCTACAATATAACTAATAGTTACATTGTATCTAGCTTAGGGTTTACTTTTATTTTACAGGCAAGTTTTTATTTATTTTAACTAGGTAGAATAGTTACTAAATAGTTATTAACTATTTACTAAATACCTAGTTAAAATAAATACAAATTTACCTGTAAAATAAAGCCTAACCTAAGTTACAATTACACCTAACACTACACTATAATTAAATTAATTCCCTAAATTAAATACAATTAAATAAAATTAAATAAAATTATCTAAAGTACAAAAAAAACAAACACTAAATTACAGAAAATAATAAACAAATTTCAAGATTTTTAAACTAATTACACCTAATCTAATCCCCCTAACAAAATAAAAAAAGCCCCCCCCCCCCCAATAAAAAAAGCCCTACCCTACACTAAATTACAAATAGCCCTTAAAAGGGCCTTTTGCGGGGCATTGCCAAAAGTAATCAGCTCTTTTACCTGTAAAAAAAAGTACAAATCCCCCCCCCAACATTAAAACCCACCACCCACACAACTGCTACTCTAAAACCCACCCAATATCCCCTTAAAAAAACTAACACTAACCCTTTTAAGATCACCTTACCGGGAGAAGTCTTTATCCAACCGGGCCGAAGTCCTCAGCGAAGCCGGTAGAAGTGGTCCTCCAGATGGGCAGAAGTCCTCATCCAGACGGCATCTTCTATCTATTCTTCATCCATCCGGCGCAGAGCGGGTCCATCTTCAAGACATCCGTCGCAGAGCATCCTCTTCATCCGACGTCGTCTTGAACAATGACGGTTCCTTTAAGTGACGTCATCCAAGATGGCGTCCCTTCAATTCCGATTGGCTGATAGAATTCTATCAGCCAATCGGAATTAAGGTAGGAAAAATCCTATTGGCTGATGCAATCAGCCAATAGGATTGAAGTTCAATCCTATTGGCTGATCCAAACAGCCAATAGGATTGAACTTGCATTCTATTGGCTGATTGGAAAATAACTATTTAATAACTGTTGTACCTAGTTAAAATAAATAAAAACTTGCCTGTAAAATAAAAATAAACCCTAAACTAGCTACAATGTAACTATTAGTTATATTGTAGCTAGCTTAGGGTTTATTTTATAGATAATTATTTAGTTTTAAATAGGAATAATTTAGTTAATGATAGTTATTTTATTCAGATTTTTTTAAATTATATTTAAGTTAGGGGGTGTTAGGGTTAGGGTTAGATTTAGATTTATGGATGAATAACTTTAATATACTGGAGGCGACGGTGGGGGCGGCAGATTAGGGGTTAATAAGTGTAGGTAGGTTGTGGCGACATTGGCGGTGGCAGATTAAGGGTTAATAAATATAATGTAAGGGGCGGCGATGTTAGGGGCAGCAGATTAGGGGTTAATAAGTGTATTTCGGTGGCGGCGATGTTAGGAGCAGCAGATTAGGGCTTAATAACATTATGTAGGTTGCGGCCAATTGTCCACCAGGGAGCAGGGGCGGCATTGCACAAGCAGTTCACTAGAACTGCTTGTGCAATGTTAAATACGCTGTCGGCATTCAACAATGAACAACAGACTTTGATAAATCAGCCCCATAGTATTAAGTCATATATGTTCATTCTCAGAACTCCAAGAATGAAACTTAAGTTTCAGAAATGTTTCACTCATCATTCTGGGGGCAGGGGCTACAGTGAGAAATTGTAAGTGCTAACTTTGCAAGAAAACAAGTAAGTAGTTCTTTTTTTTAACACAATCTCGGCTAGATTACGAGTTTTGTGTTAGGGTAAAAAAGCAGCGTTAAGAAGTCCTAATGCAGCTTTTTTACGACCACTGGTATTACGAGTCTTGCAGGTTTAGGGTCACCACACACTTTTTTGGCCTTACCGCAAAACGACTTACGTAAATTGCGTATAGTCTTTTTTCTATGGGACTTCCATAGCGCTGGTATTATGAGTCTGTCCTGGGAGGCCAAAAAGTGAGCGGTACACCCTCTCCTGTCAAGAGTCCTACCGCATTTTAAAGTCAGTAGTTATAAGTTTTATGGTACAATGCCGTAACATAAAACTCATAACTAAAGTGCTAAAAAGTACACTAACAACCTTAAACTACCTGTTAACCCCTAAACCGAGGCCCTCCCCCATCGCAAACGCTATAATAAAAATTTTAACCCCCAATCTGCCGCTTCGGACACCGACGCCACCTACATTATATTTAGAAACACTAAAGGATATTCCGGCACTCCTTTAGGTAAAAAAGTCACAAATTTTATTCCAATATAAAATTAAAAACAGATGATATTGGATTCAATCTTTCACAACCAGATATTAGGCAAAGTAAATGAGGACTGCAAGAATCTGTGCAGCAGACATGTTTCATGCTCAAACCCCCCTTAAACATAAAAAAATGATGTGTCAATAAATACTCTATAGATGTTAAGATAAATTGTTTGGTCATCTCATCATAGTTGCTTTGACTCTCCAAAAAGTACTCCACTGCCTTAAGCCCAACTTGATGTGTTATAGAGGTATATAGGGAGGTAACATCTACAACCAGAAATCTGTAACTGGATTTCCATTCTACATTCTGCAATTTCAGAATTAGATATGTAGTATCTTGTATAAAACTGGGCAGTTTACAGACTAGAGGTTGTAGAAATGCGTCAATAGGATCTGACAATGGTTCATTTAAGGAGTTAATGCCCGCAGTAATCGGGGACCCAGAGGGTTAAGTATGTCTTTATGGACTTTCGGGAGATAGTGATATACCGGGGTAGCTGGATTATGTGGTACCAACATTTCTTCTGTAGTCTGTAAAATAACATTATTATGTCTTGCCATTTTTATAATTTTACTTAATACTTCCTTATACTGTTTAGTGGGATTATTTTTAAGTTTAGCATAAACCTCTGCATCATGTAGTTGTCTATAGGCTTCCAAAATATATGATGTTCTGTTTAGTATAACCACATTTCCCCCCTTGTCTGACGGCCTCACTATAATTCTGTTATCCATTGCAATTTTGTTGAGTGCCTCTTTATCTTTCAGTGACATATTGTCTTTTGATTTTTTGGGTTTGTGATCTAGCTCCCTCAGTTTGTCTTCTATCACTTTTTGAAAAATTTCAATTGGGTGTGTTCTGGAGCTTACAGGATAGAAGTTACTCTTTTTCCTGAATTTAGTTAAATTGATATCACTCTTCGTGACTAGATGTTCTGTATCATCAATATTTTCCTCTAATAAACCCTGTAAATCCAATACTGTACATGCCTTAGAAAAAGCTAAATACATCTCCTTAGGTCTGTAGCTATCAATACAAACCTCGTCTTGTTCCACCACAGCATTAACAAAATGTTTAGAAAGTATCAACTTCCTTACAAACCTATTAACATCCAAAATTGTATTAAATAAGTTGAAATGCTGTGATGGAACAAAACTAAGTCCTTTAGACAATACCTTGATTTCTACACCTGTCAAGACTATATCTGACAAATTTAATACATTATGTTTCATGCATATTTTTTCTGATGTGTCCCTGATCTCGTCACATATGTTCTCTGTTGTATCTTCTTCTTGTCCTGATGTGTACTCTCTACTACTTCTCTGACGTTTAATCATTGTTCCTTTGCCCCTTTTGCCTCTGTGTACTTTTTTTGTCTTCCCAGGGGTAGAGTCTTTAGCTGTTTTTTGACATATTAACTTTTCGTACTTCAAAAGCAGATTGTAATACAGTTGGCTCCTTTCCTCTGTATTGGTTTCTCCCTCTGAGGATTCCACCTCATCGGAAAAGGTGACCTGCTTGCCTTTTTTATTTTGGTTCTTAAACCATCGCCTTCCTTTTTTAGGTTCTCTACCAAAGCTATCATTACTATCCCATCTATAAACAGTTTGATGATCATAATCATATTTGTCCCGCAGCAGTTTTCTTGATTTAAACTGCCAGAGTTCTTGACGGAATGCTGTCATATTTTTTTTCAAACTGTTTATCATAGGGTCTAAATTCAGAATCTTTTTGCACTGCCTTTAATTTTGTATTATTTTCATTTCCTGCAAGAGTTCACCCCTCTGCTTTTGCTTATATTCAATTAAGAGGTCAATTAGGGCAAAAGAGCAGATATCCAGAATTGTATTCCATTTGGCAATTAATTCAGCTTCCAATACCCTAAATAATGGAAATTTATGAATATGTAATCCTCTTGGGATCCTTTTGTTATGTTTATAGATAAGAAAGGTTTTAATATATTTCCAATTTTATATCCCTCTTCTTTAAAGAGTCTATGTCAAAAAACAAGCTATCAATAGTATGCACAATTTCCTCATTGGTATCATACAATGTAAGTTCCTCTCCAAAGTCAGTGAGAACATATGACTCTTCCTCACTCTCTTCCATGTTATATGTTTTATAAATGTTCCAAAAAAATGGTAACAAGGAAATAATTTTGGTGTGCACTGTATATACAGATTGCTGCTCATAAATATTAGCCTAGTGTTATTTGCATAACAATGTCTACTATATAGCTCAGAAATAGTTGTAAAGATTTATCAACCACAGATGACGTTTGTATTAATGTATAATCAATAACGTCTAGATTTAGAGCTGGTTTTTACCGCCCGCTGGTATTTGGAGTCAGTCAGGAAAGGGTCTAATGCTCACTTTCCAGCCGCGACTTTTCCATACCGCAGATCCCCTTACGTCAATTGCGTATCCTATCTTTTCAATGGCATCTTTCTAACGCCGGTATTTAGAGTCGTGGCTGAAGTGAGCGTTAGAAATCTAACGACAAAACTCCAGCCGCAGCAAAAAGTCAGGAGTTAAGAGCTTTCTGGGCTAACGCCGGTTTATAAAGCTCTTAACTACTGTGCTCTAAAGTACACTAACACCCATAAACTACCTATGTACCCCTAAACCGAGGCCCCCCCACATCGCCGCCACTCTATTAAAATTTTTTAACCCCTAATCTGCCGACCGCACACCGCCGCCACTTACATTATCCCTATGTACCCCTAATCTGCTGCCCCTAACACCGCTGACCCCTATATTATATTTATTAACCCCTAATCTGCCGCCCCCAACTTTGCCTCCACCTGCCTACACTTATTAACCCCTAATCTGCCGACCGGACCTCACCGCTATTATAATAAATGTATTAACCCCTAATCCGCCTCACTCCCGCCTCAATAACCCTATAATAAATAGTGTTAACCCCTAATGTTCCCTCCCTAACATCGCCGACACCTAACTTCAAGTATTACTCCTAATCTGCCGACCGGACCTCACCGCTACTCTAATAAATTTTTTAACCCCTAAAGCTAATTCTAACGCTAACCCTAACACCCCCTAAGTTAAATATAATTTAAATCTAACAAAATAAATTAACTCTTATTAAATAAATTATTCCTATTTAAAGCTAAATACTTACCTGTAAAATAAACCCTAATATAGCTACAATATAAATTATAATTATATTGTATCTATTTTAGGATTAATATTTATTTTACAGGCAACTTTGTAATTATTTTAACCAGGTACAATAGCTATTAAATAGTTAAGAACTATTTAATAGCTACCTAGTTAAAATAATTACAAAATTACCTGTAAAATAAATCCTAACCTAAGTTACAATTAAACCTACCACTACACTATCAATAAATAAATTAAATAAAATACCTACAATTATCTACAATTAAACCTAACACTACACTATCAATAAATTAATTAAATACAATACCTACAAATAAATACAATTAAATAAACTAACAAAAGTACAAAAAATAAAAAAGAACTAAGTTACAAAAATAAAAAAATATTTACAAACATTAGAAAAATATTACAACAATTTTAAACTAATTACACCTACTCTAAGCCCCCTAATAAAATAACAAAGACCTCCGAAATAAAAAAAAATGCCCTACCCTATTCTAAATTAAAAAAGTTCAAAGCTCTTTTACCTTACCAGCCCTTAAAAGGACCTTTTGTGCGGCATGCCCCAAAGATTTCAGCTCTTTTGCCTGTAAAAAAAAAAACATACAATAACCCCCCCCCCAACATTACAACCCACCACCCACATACCCCTAATCTAACCCAAACCCCCCTTAAATAAACCTAACACTAAGCCCCTGAAGATCTCCCTACCTTGTCTTCACCACACCGGGTCCAGATCTGTCCAGAAGAGCCTCCGATGTCTTGATCCAAGCCCAAGCGGTGGGCTGAAGACATCCATCTTCCGGCTGAAGTCTTGATCCAAGCGGGCAGAAGAGGACATCCGGACTGGCAAACATCTTCATCCAAGCCGCATCTTCTATGTTCTTCCATCCGATGACGACCGGCTGATCTTCAAGACCTCCAGCGCGGATCCATCCTCTTCTTCCGACGACTAGACGACGAATGAAGGTTACTTTAAGGGACGTCATCCAAGATGTTGTCCCTCGAATTCCGATTGGCTGATAGGATTCTATTAGCCAATCGGAATTAAGGTAGGGAAAATCTGATTGGCTGATTGAATCAGCCAATCAGATTGAGCTTGCATCCTAGTGGCTGTTCCGATCAGCCAATAGAATTCGAGCTCAATCTGATTGGCTGATTGGATCAGCCAATTGGATTGAACTTGAATCTAATTGGCTGATTCCATCAGCCAATCAGATTTTTCCTACCTTAATTCCGATTGGCTGATCCTATCAGCCAATCGGAATTCGAGGGACGCCATCTTGGATGACGTCATTTAAAGGAACCTTCATTCGGACTTAGGACGTCGCAAGAAGAGGATGGATCCGCGCCGGAGGTCTTCAACATGGATCCGCTTGTCACCGCTTGTCACCGCTTGGTTGATGGTTGATGGTTGCCGGTCCGGATCTACTCTTCTGCCCGGATAGCATGAAGACTTTGGAGCCTCTTCTGGACCTCTTCAGCCATCGCTAAATAGAAGAATTCAGCCGGATGATGGATCTCCAGCCCCCGCTTGGGCTTGGATGAAGATTTCAGAGCCTGGAGCGATCGGTGATACCTGGCATGGTGAAGACAAGGTATGAAGATCTTCAGGGGCTTAGTGTTAGTTTTATTTAAGGGGGGGTTTGGGTTAGATTAGGGGTATGTGGGTGGTGGGTTGTAATGTTGGGGGGGTATTGTATGTTTTTTTTTACAGCAAAAGAGCTGAATTCTTTGGGGTATGCCCCGCAAAAGGCCCTTTTAAGGGCTGGTAAGGTGAAAGAGCTTTTCTATTTTAATTTTAGAATAGGGTAGGGCATTCTTTTATTTTGTGGGGCTTTGTTATTTTATTAGGGGGCTTAGAGTAGGTGTAATTAGCTTAAAATTGTTGTAATATTTGTTTTATGTTTGTAATTAATTTTTTTATTTTTTGTAACTTAGCTTTTTTTATTTTTTGTACTTTAGTTAGTTTATTTAATTGTATTTATTTGTAGGTATTTTATTTTATTTATTTATTGATAGTGTAGTGTTAGGTTTAATTGTAGATAATTTTAGGTATTTTATTTAATTAATTTATTGATAGTGTAGTGTTAGGTTTAATTGTAACTTAGGTTAGGTTTTATTTTATAGGTAATTTTGTAATTATTTTAACTAGGTAGCTATTAAATAGTTCTTAACTATTTAATAGCTATTGTACCTGGTTAAAATAAATACAAAGTTGCCTGTAAAATAAATATAAATCCTAAAATAGCTACAATATAATTATAATTTATATTGTAACTATATTAGGGTTTATTTTACAGGTAAGTATTTAGCTTTAAATAGGAATAATTTATTTAATAAGAGTTAATTTATTTAGTTAGATTTAAATTATATTTAACTTAGGGGGGTGTTAGGGTTAGGGTTAGACTTAGCTTTAGGGGTTAAAAAATTTATTAGAGTAGCGGTGAGGTCCGGTCGGCAGATTAGGGGTTAATACTTGAAATTAGGTGTCGGCGATGTTAGGGAGGGCAGATTAGTGGTTAATACTATTTATTATAGGGTTAGTGAGGCGGATTAGGGGTTAATACATTTATTATAGTAGCGGTGAGGTCCGGTCGGCAGATTAGGGGTTAATAATTGTAGGTAGGTGGAGGCGACGTTGTGGGGGGCAGATTAGGGGTTAATAAATATAATATAGGGGTCGGCGGTGTACGGTTGCGGCGGTGTACGGAGCGGCAGATTAGGGGTTAATAATAATATGCAGGAGTCAGCGATAGCGGGGGCGGCAGATTAGGGGTTAATAAGTGTAAGGTTAGGGGTGTTTAGACTCGGGGTACATGTTAGGGTGTAAGGTGCAGACTTAGGAAGTGTTTCCCCATAGGAAACAATGGGGCTGCGTTAGGAGCTTAACGCTGCTTTTTTGCAGGTGTTAGTTTTTTTTTCAGCTCAAACTGCCCCATTGTTTCCTATGGGGGAATCATGCACGAGCACGTTTTTGAAGCTGGCCGCGTCCGTAAGCACCGCTGTTATCGAGAGTTGCAGTGGCGGTAAATTATGCTCTACGCTATTTTTTTGGAGCCTATCGCACTGAAAACGCAGCCATTCTGTGAACTCTAAATACCAGCGGTATTTAAAAGGTGCGGGGAAAAAAAAGCATGCGTTAGCTATGCGGGTCGTTACCGACAAAACTCTAAATCTAGCCGATATATTTCACATATATTTCACTTACCCACCTCCTCTTCAGCCGTGCTATAGTGCTTTATCCCGGGTACATTTTACTCCTCTGGATATTCAGTAGGCAGCGACCACTACACGACGAAAAACAGAATTTATGCTTACCTGATAAATTACTTTCTCCAACGGTGTGTCCGGTCCACGGCATCATCCTTACTTGTGGGAATATCTCTTCCCCAACAGGAAATGGCAAAGAGTCCCAGCAAAGCTGTCCATATAGTCCCTCCTAGGCTCCGCCCACCCCAGTCATTCGACCGACGGACAGGAGGAAAAAAATAGGAGAAACTATAGGGTGCCGTGGTGACTGTAGTTAGAGAAAATAATTCATCAAACCTGATTAAAAAACCAGGGCGGGCCGTGGACCGGACACACCGTTGGAGAAAGTAATTTATCAGGTAAGCATAAATTCTGTTTTCTCCAACATTGGTGTGTCCAGTCCACGGCGTCATCCTTACTTGTGGGAACCAATACCAAAGCTTTAGGACACGGATGAAGGGAGGGAGCAAATCAGAACAGAAGGCACCACGGCTTGCAAAACCTTTCTCCCAAAAATAGCCTCTGAAGAAGCAAAAGTATCAAATTTGTAAAATTTGGCAAAAGTGTGCAGTGAAGACCAAGTCGCTGCCTTACATATCTGATCAACAGAAGCCTCGTTCTTGAAGGCCCATGTGGAAGCCACAGCCCTAGTGGAGTGAGCTGTGATTCTTTCTGAAGGTTGCCGTCCGGCAGTCTCGTAAGCCAATCGGATGATGCTTTTAAGCCAAAAAGAAAGAGAGGTAGAAGTCGCTTTTTGACCTCTCCTTTTACCAGAATAGACAACAAACAGAGAAGAAGTTTGTCTGAACTCTTTTGTAGCTTCTAAATAGAATTTTAGAGCACGGACTACGTCTAAATTGTGTAACAAACGTTCCTTCTTTGAAACTGGATTCGGACACAAAGAAGGAACAACTATCTCCTGGTTAATATTTTTGTTAGAAACAACCTTTGGAAGAAAACCAGGCTTAGTACGCAAAACAACCTTATCTGCATGGAACACCAGATAGGGCGGAGAACACTGCAGAGCAGATAACTCAGAAACTCTTCTAGCAGAAGAAATAGCAACCAAAAACAAAACTTTCCAAGATAACAACTTAATATCTATGGAATGTAGAGGTTCAAACGGAACCCCTTGAAGAACTGAAAGAACTAGATTTAAACTCCAGGGAGGAGTCAAAGGTCTGTAAACAGGCTTGATCCTAACCAGAGCCTGAACAAATGCTTGAACATCTGGCACAGCTGCCAGTCGTTAGTGTAATAAGACAGATAAAGCAGAAATCTGTCCCTTTAGAGAACTCGCTGATAATCCTTTATCCAAACCCTCTTGTAGAAAGGAAAGGATCTTAGGGATTTTGATCTTATTCCATAAGAATCCCTTGGATTCACACCAGCAGATATATCTTTTCCATATTTTATGGTAAATTTTTCTAGTTACCGGTTTTCTGGCTTGAACTACAGTATCTATCACAGAATCTGAAAACCCACGCTTTGATAGAATCAAGCATTCAATTTCCAAGCCGTCAGCTGGAGGGAGACCAGATTTGGATGTTCGAATGGACCCTGTACAAGAAGATCCTGTCTCAAAGGTAGCTTCCATGGTGGCACCGATGACATATTCACCAGGTCTGCATACCAAGTCCTGCGTGGCCACGCAGGAGCTATCAAGATTACCGAGGCCCTCTCCTGCTTGATCCTGGCTACCAGCCTGGGAATGAGAGGAAACGGTGGAAACACATAGGCTAGGTTGAAGGTCCAAGGCGCTACTAGTGCATCCACTAGAGTCGCCTTGGGATTCCTGGATCTGGACCCGTAGCAAGGAACCTTGAAGTTCTGACGAGACGCCATCAGATCCATATCTGGAATGCCCCATAATTGAGTCAACTGGGCAAAGATCTCCGGGTGGAGTTCCCACTCCCCCGGATGGAATGTCTGACGACTCAGATAATCCGCCTCCCAGTTTTCCACACCTGGGATGTGGATCACAGATAGGTGGCAGGAGTGATCCTCTGCCCATTTTATTATTTTGGTCACTTCTTTCATCGCCAGGGAACTCCTTGTTCCCCCCTGATGATTGATATAAGCAACAGTCGTCATGTTGTCTGATTGGAATCTTATGAATCTGGCCTTTGCTAGTTGAGGCCAAGCCCTGAGAGCATTGAATATCGCTCTCAGTTCCAGAATGTTTATCAGGAGAAGAGACTCTTCCGGAGACCATAGTCCCTGAGCTTTCAGGGATTTCCAGACCGCGCCCCAGCCCACTAGACTGGCGTCGGTCGTGACGATGACCCACTCTGGTCTGCGGAAGCTCATTCCCGGGGACAGGTGGTCCAGGGTTAGCCACCAACGGAGTGAGTCTCTGGTCTTCTGATCTACTTGAATCACTGGAGACAAGTCTGTATAGTCCCCATTCCACTGTTTCAGCATGCACAGTTGTAATGGTCTTAGATGAATTCGCGCAAAAGGAACTATGTCCATTGCTGCAACCATCAATCCTACTACTTCCATGCACTGAGCTACGGAAGGATGAGGAATAGAATGAAGAACTTGACAAGCATTTAGAAGTTTTGACTTTCTGACTTCTGTCAGGAAAATCCTGATTTCTAAGGAATCTATTATTGTTCCCAAGAAGGGAACTCTTGTCGACGGAGACAGGGAACTTTTTTCTATGTTCACCTTCCATCCGAGAGATCTGAGAAAGGCCAGAACGATGTCTGTGTGAGCCTTTGCCTTTGAAAGAGACGACGCTTGTATTAGAATGTCGTCCAAGTACGGTACTACTGCAATGCCCCTTGGTCTTAGAACCGCTAGAAGGGATCCGAGTACCTTTCTGAAAATCCTTGGAGCAGTGGCTAACCCGAATGGGAGGGCCACAAACTGGTAATGTTTGTCCAGAAAGGCGAACCTTAGGAACTGATGATGTTCTTTGTGGATAGGAATATGTAGATACGCATCCTTTAGATCCACGGTAGTCTTAAATTGACCTTCCTGGATTGTGGTTAGAATCGTTCGAATGGTTTCCATTTTGAACGATGGTACTCTGAGAAATTTGTTTAGGATCTTTAAATCCAGAATTGGTCTGAAAGTTCCCTCTTTTTTGGGAACTACAAACAGATTTGAGTAAAATCCCATTCCTTGTTCCGCCGTTGGAACTGGGTGTATCACTCCCATCTTTAACAGGTCTTCTACACAATGTAAGAATGCCTGTCTCTTTATTTGGTTTGAGGATAAGTGAGACATGTGGAACCTTCCCCTTGGGGGTAGTTCCTTGAATTCCAGAAGATAACCCTGAGAAACTATTTCTAGTGTCCAGGGATCCTGAACATCTCTTGCCCAAGCCTGAGCAAAGAGAGAGAGTCTGCCCCCTACTAGATCCGGTCCCGGATCGGGGGCTACTCCTTCATGCTGTTTTGTTAGCAGCAGCAGGCTTCTTGGCCTGCTTACCCTTGTTCCAGCCTTGCGTCGGTTTCCAGGCTGGTTTGGTTTGAGAGGCATTACCCTCTTGTTTAGAGGATGCAGAGTTAGAAGCCGTTCCGTTCCTGAAATTGCGAAAGGAATGAAAATTAGACTTATTCTTGGCTTTGAAAGGCCTATCTTGTGGGAGGGCATGGCCCTTTCCCCCAGTGATGTCTGAAATAATCTCTTTCAATTCTGGCCCAAAGAGAGTCTTACCCTTGAAGGGGATATTAAGTAATTTTGTCTTGGAAGATACATCCGCTGACCAAGACTTTAGCCAAAGCGCTCTGCGCGCCACAATTGCAAACCCTGAATTTTTCGCCGCTAATCTAGCTAGTTGCAAAGTGGCATCTAAAATAAAAGAATTAGCCAACTTGAGTGCCTGAACTCTGTCCATAACCTCCTCATACGGAGTCTCTCTACTGAGCGACTTTTCTAGTTCCTCGAACCAGAACCACGCTGCTGTAGTGACAGGAACAATGCACGAAATGGGTTGCAGGAGGTAACCTTGCTGTACAAAAATCTTTTTAAGCAAACCCTCCAATTTTTTATCCATAGGATCTTTGAAAGCACAATTATCCTCGATAGGAATAGTAGTGCGCTTGTTTAAAGTAGAAACTGCCCCCTCGACCTTAGGGACTGTCTGCCATAAGTCCTTTCTGGGGTCGACCATAGGAAATAATTTCTTAAATATAGGAGGGGGGACAAAAGGTATGCCGGGCTTCTCCCACTCCTTATTCACTATATCCGCCACCCGCTTGGGTATAGGAAAAGCGTCAGGGTGCACCGGAACCTCTAGGAACTTGTCCATCTTGCATAATTTTTCTGGAATGACCAGGTTGTCACAGTCATCCAGAGTAGATAACACCTCCTTAAGCAGTGCGCGGAGATGCTCTAATTTAAATTTAAATGTCACAACATCAGGTTCTGCTTGTTGAGAAATTTTACCTGAATCTGAAATTTCCCCATCCGACAAAACCTCCCTCATGACCCCTTCAGATTGGTGTAAGGGTATGACAGAGCAATTATCATCAGCGCCCTCCGGCTCTACAGTGTTTAAAACAGAGCAATCACGCTTTCTCTGATATGCAGGCATTTTGGATAAAATATTTGCTATGTAGTTATCCATTACTGCCGTTAATTGTTGCATAGTAATAAGCATTGGCGCGCTAGAAGTACTAGGGGCCTCCTGCGTGGGCAAAACTGGTGTAGACACAGAAGGAGATGATGTAGAACTATGTCTACTCCCTTCATCTGATGAATCATCTTGGGCAACTTTATTATCTGTGGCAATACTGTCCTTACTTTGTTTGGACGCTATGGCACAATTATCACACAATTTTGAAGGGGGACACACATTGATCTTCAAACATATAGAACATAGCTTATCTGAAGGTGCAGACATGTTAAACAGGCTTAAACTTGTCAAAAAAGTACAAAAAACGTTTTAAAACAAAACCGTTACTGTCTCTTTAAATTTTAAACAGTGCACACTTTATTTCTGAATATGTGAAAAAGTATGAAGGAATTGTTCCAAATTTACCAAATTTTCACCACAGTGTCTTAAAGCATTCAAAGTATTGCACACCAATTTTCAGAGCTTTAACCCTTAAAATAAAGAAACCGGAGCCGGTTACAGTTTTAACCCCTCTACAGTCCCAGCTACAGCCTTTGCTGCGACTTTACCAAACCCAGGGGGGAATACGATACCAGATGAAGCCTTCTAGGAACTTTTCCAACTACTTTCAGATCCTCACACATGCATCTGCATGTCTTGCTCTCAAAAGTAACTGCGCATTAATGGCGCGAAAATGAGGCTCAGCCTACAACTGGGAAGGCCCTTCCTGACTGGAAAGGTGTCTAACACAGTGCCTGACGTTAAAAAACGTTCCCCAAGCTTATAAGTGTGAATTACAAGCATAAACATGTATAAAATGCCCAAATAAAGCAATCGATTTTGCCCATAAAAGTGTCTACCAGTTTTATAGCCCATATTAAGCCATTTATTCTGTTTGAGACTAAGAAAATGGCTTACCGGTCCCCATGAGTGGAAATGACAGCCTTCCAGCATTACACAGTCTTGTTAGAAATATGGCTAGTCATACCTTAAGCAGAAAAGTCTGCTAACTGTTTCCCCCAACTGAAGTTACTTCATCTCAACAGTCCTATGTGGAAACAGCAAACGATTTTAGTTATTGTCTGCTAAAATCATCTTCCTCTCACAAACAGAACTCTTCATCTTTTTCTGTTTCAGAGTAAATAGTACATACCAGCACTATTTTAAAATAACAAACTCTTGATAGTAGAATTAAAAAACTACAACTAAACACCACATACTCTTAACCATCTCCGTGGAGATGTTGCCTGTGCAACGGCAAAGAGAATGGCTTGGGTGGGCGGAGCCTAGGAGGGACTATATGGACAGCTTTGCTGGGACTCTTTTGCCATTTCCTGTTGGGGAAGAGATATTCCCACAAGTAAGGATGACGCCGTAGACCGGACACAACAATGTTGGAGAAAACCTTCAATCCTTCAAAACACTGCTTGTAGTGTCGCGCTCTGCCTAACCCAGTGTGTAACCCTGCACGCTTCAACGGCACAATGGAGCATGGGTGATGATGTCACACGTTCTTACTTTCCAGGAATGCTCCACGAAACGGCACTGTCCGTCCACAGTGCTCACAGAATGCAGGAACACAAAAGGATATTCGGGCACTCCTTTAGGTAAAAAAGTCACAAATTTTATTCCAATATAAAATTAAAAACAGATGATGTTGGATTCAATCTTTCACAACGAGATATTCAGACACTAGGCAAAGTAAATGAGGACTGCAAGAATCTGTGCAGCAGACATGTTTCGTGCTCAAACAGCACTTGTTCACTGCCCACAGTATTCCTTGCTTCCTCTATCCCTTACGTACTTAATTTTTAAAGGCATATGCTCACAATATAGAAAATCCTCATTATACTCAGCAATTGAATATATATATACAGTGCATAGAGAATTCATCCAAAGTAGAAATTATACATATATATATTACTACTAAATTCACTAACCAAACAGTATATATATATTCTACTTTTTGAAAAAATTACATTCCATATTAATCTCAGAGACTATACACATAGGTCTATGTCCCTTCTAAAATGTAAAACAAATGGTATTGAAGTGTTCAGGGTAAATATCCAGAATACTTCTCTGAGACCCAATTTTTCCTCTCTATCACCTTCCCTTTTCCATATGGCGACATGATCAATAGCTTGAACAGTTAATAAATTGACATCTGAATTATGATATTCCCTAAAGTGTCTTGCCATGGGAGTATCAGAAAGAGGGTCCTCAATGGATCTCACATGGGCTAGAAATCTATCTTTTAGGGAACGCTTTGTTTTCCCTGTGTACTGCTTAGAGCACCCCTACAGGTTAATACATATATTACATGTGTAATCTGCTGCCCCCAACATCGCAGACACCTACATTATATTTATTAACCCCTAATCTGCCGCCCCCAATGTCGCCGCAACCTACCTACACTTATTAACCCCTAATCTGCCGCCCCCAATCTGTCGCCGCCACTATAATAAACATATTAACCCCTAAACCTAAGTCTAACCCTAAACCTAACACCCACTTAAATATAATTTAAATAAATCTAAATAAAATTACTATCATTAACTACATTATTCCTATGTAAAACTAAATACTTACCTGTAAAATAAACCATAAGATAGCTACAATATAACTAATAGTTACATTGTATCTATCTTAGGGTTTACTTTTATTTTAGAGGCAAGTTTGTATTTATTTTAACTAGGTAGAATAGTTACTAAATAGTTATTAACTATTTAATAACTACCTAGCTAAAATAAATACTAAAGTACCTGTAAAGTAAAATCTAAACTAAGTTACACTAACACCTAACACTACACTATAATTAAATAAATTAAATACAATTACCTAAATTAAATTAAATTAGCTAAAGTACAAAAAACCAAACACTAAAATAATAAACAAATTACAGATAATTAAACTAATTACACCTAATCTAATAGCCCTATTAAAATAAAAAAGCCCCCCCCCAAAATAAAAAAAACCCTAGCCTAAACTAAACTACCAATAGCCCTTAAAAGGGCCTTTTGCGGTGCATTGCCCCAAAGTGATCAGCTCTTTTACCTGTAAAATGCTTTACAAACAACCCCCCAACAGTAAAACCCACCACCCACACAACCAACCCCCCAAATAAAATACTATCTAAAAAAAACTAAGCTCCCCATTGCCCTGAAAAGGGCATTTGGATGGGCATTGCTCTTAAAAGGGCAGTTAGCTATTTTGCCACCCAAACCCTAACCTAAACCCCCCCCCCACCCAATACACCCTTAAAAAAACCTAACACTAACCCCCTGAAGATCGACTTACAGGGAGACGTCTTCATCCAAGCCAGGCCGAAGTCCTCAACTAAGCCGGGAGAAGTCTTCATCCAAGCCGGGCGAAGTGGTCCTCCAGATGGGCAGAAGTCTTCATCCAGACGGCATCTTCTATCTTCATCCATTCAGCGCGGAGCGGGTCCATTTTCAAGACATCCAACGTGGAGCATCCTCCTCTGGTGACGACTAAAGCTGAATGAAGGTACCTTTAAGTGACGTCATCCAAGATGGCGTCCCTTAGATTCCGATTGGCTGAAAGAATTCTATCAGCCAATCTGAATTAAGGTAGAAAAAACCCTATTGGCTGATCCAAACAGTCAATAGGATTGAGCTCACATTCTATTGGCTGATTGGAACAGCCAATAGAATGAAAGCTCAATCCTATTGGCTGATTGGATCAGCCAATAGGATTGAACTTCAATCCTATTGGATGATTGCATCAGCCAATAGGATTTTCTCTACCTTAATTCCGATTGGCTGATAGAATTCTATCAGCCAATCTGAATCTAAGGGACGCCATCTTGGATGACGATACTTAAAGGTACCTTCATTCAGCTTTAGACGTTGCCAGAAGAGGATGCTCCGCCTCGGATGTCTTGAAGATGGACCAGCTCCGCGCCGGATGGATGAAGATAGACGATGCCGTCTGGATGAAGACTTCTGTTTATTATTTTCTGTAATTTAGTGGGGTTTTTTTTTGTTCTTAATTTAATTTAATTTAGGTAATTGTATTTAATTTATTTAATTATAGTGTAGTGTTAGGTGTTAGTGTAACTTAGGTTAGGTTTTATTTTACAAGTACTTTTGTATTTATTTTAGCTAGGAAGTTATTAAATCATTAATAACTATTTAATAACTATTCTACCTAGTTAAAATAAATACAAACTTGCTGTAAAATAAAAATAAACCCTAAGCTAGCTACAATGTAAATATTAGTTATATTGTAGCTAGTTTAGGGTTTATTTTACAGGTAAGTATTTAGTTTTAAATAGGAATAATGTAGTTAATGATAGCAATTTTATTTAGATTTATTTAAATTATATTTAAGTTAGTGGGTGTTAGGTTTATTGTTAGACTTAGGTTTAGGGTTTAATAACTTTAATATAGTGGCAGCGACGTTGGGGCGGCAGATTAGGGGTTAATAAATGTAGGTAGGTTGCGGCAACATAGGGGGCGGCAGATTAGGGGTTAATAAATATAATGTAGGTGTCGGCAATGTTGGGAGCAACAGATTAGGGGTTCATAAGTATAATGTAGGTGGCGGCAGTGTCCGAAGCGGCAGATTAAGGGTTAATAAATATAATGCAGGTGTCGGCGATGTCGGGGCAGCAGATTAGGGGTTAATAAGTGTAAGATTAGGGGTGTTTAGACTCGGGGTTCATGTTAGGGCGTTAGGTGTAAACATAAATTTTATTTCCCCATAGGAATCAATGGGGCTGCGTTAGTGAGTTATACGCTGCTTTTTTGCAGGTGTTAGACTTTTTTTCAGCTGGCTCTCCCCATTGATTCCTATGGGGAAATCGTGCACGAGCACGTTACACCAGCTCACCGCTGACTTAAGCAGCGCTGGTATTGGAGTGAGATTTGGAGCTAAATTTTGCTCTACGCTCACAATACCAGCGTTGCATGTAAGTGAGCAGTGAGAGAAAACTGCTCGTTAGCACCGCATAGCCTCTAGTGCAAAACTCGTAATCTCGCCGTCTGTTTCTTATTATGTTTACTTTGATTTAACATATTTGTTTTTACCAAAAGAACACTGTTTATTATATCTTTAAACTCCCTAATCCAGCCATTTGGAAGTGCTTCAGATAGGATATGATTACATTTTATCCGATATTTCATAGTATCATATATAAAAAATATCGGCTAGTTTACGAGTCTTGCGTTAGCCTTAAAAAGCAGCGTTGAGAGGTCCCAACGCTGCTTTTTAACGCCCGCTGGTATTACGAGTCTTGCAGGTACAGGTGTACCGCTCACTTTTCTTCCGCGACTCGAGTTTACCGCAAATCCCCTTACATCAATTGTGTATCCTATCTTTTTAATGGGATTTGCCTAAGGCCGGTATTACAAGTCTTGGAAGAAGTGAGCGGTACAGCCTCTCCTGTCAAGACTCCTACCGCATTTAAAAGTCAGTAGTTAAGAGTTTTATGGGCTAACGCCGTAACATAAAACTCTTAACTAAAGTGCTACAAAGTACACTAACACCCATAAACTACCTATGAACCCCTAAACCGAGCCCCCCCCCCACACTTAAATAAAGTTTTTAACCCCTAATCTGCCAACCGGACATCGCTGCCACTGTAATAAATATATTAACCCCTAAACCGCCACACTCTGGCCTCGCAAACACTAGTTAAATTTATTAACCCCTAATCTGCTGTCACTAACATCGCTGACACCTATCTACATTTATTAACCCCTAATCTGCCGCCCCCCAACGTCGCCGCTACTATATTAAATTTATTAACCCCTAAACCTAAGTCTAACCCTAAGTCTAACCCCCCCTAACTTAAATATAATTTAAATAAAACTAAATTAAATTACTACAATTAAATAAATTAATCCTATTTAAAACTAAATACTTACCTATAAAATAAACCCTAAGATAGCTACAATATAACTAATAGTTACATTGTAGCTAGCTTAGGGTTTATATTTATTTTACAGGGAACTTTGTATTTATTTTTACTAGGTACAATAGTTATTAAATAGTTATTAACTATTTAATAACTACCTAGTTAAAATAAGTACAAATTTACCTGTAAAATAAATCCTAACCTAAGTTACAAATACAGGTATACCTCACTTTACAGCGCTTCACTTTACAGCGCTTCACTAATACAGCGCTTTGTGGAGCTGAAGTTCAACCTCCAAGGAATTTGAAACAGTACTGTAATCATCGTGACTTTACCAGAAAAGTGACTGCCACCATTTTGTTATGCACAGTTCATTCTGTTTACAGCATTACAGTGCAATCTGTGTCTCAGTGTTTTAGTCTGACATATTTTACTACAGTAATTGTCACTATTTTACAGGTACAGTTTTTATTGAATACTATTTGAATACTGTGCTGTGCTAGTGTTAAACTAAACGTAGCACTACTGCACCCCTAATATATCTTAGTTCAAACATCTTTTCAAGCTTTTAAACACACTGGCAAGTGAAAAGAAAGCTAAAACTGCCTTGTTTCACTTTAAGGCGGTTTTCACTTTACAGCAGGGCTCCGGTCCCTAACCCGCTGTATCAGCAGGGTATACCTGTACACCTAACACTACACTATCATTAAATTAATTCCCTAAATTAACTACAATTAACTACAATAAAATTAAATAAACTAAAGTGCAAAAAACAACAAACACTAAATTACAGGGAAAAAAAATTCAATTTTTTAAAACTAATTACACCTACTCTAATCCCCCTAATAAAAAAAATAAATAAAATAAAATAAAAAATCCCTACCCTATACTAAATTACAAATAGCCCTTAAAAGGGCCATTTGCGGGGCATTGCCCCAAAGTAATCAGCTCTTTTACCTGTAAAAAAAAAAATACAATACGCCCCCAACATTAAAACCCACCACTCACACACCCAACCCTACTCTAATACCCACCCAATCCTCCC